>NW_016107562.1:202162-215262 GCF_001604975.1 Cebus imitator
AGGAAAGGAAAGGAAAGGAAAGGAAAGGAAAGGAAAGGAAAGGAAAGGAAAGGAAAGGAAAGGAAAGGAAAGGAAAGGAAAGGAAAGGAAAGGAAGGAAGGAAAGTTTTATTTTGTTATGTTCTTGTCTAATTTTGGTATCAGAATAGTTTCGGCCTTGCAAAATGACTTTGAAAATATTCCCTCCTTTTCAATTTTTTGGAACAGTGTGAGTCAAATTGATATTCCTTCTTTACATGTTTGCTAAAAGTCAGCAGTGAAGCTGTCAGATTTTGGGCTTTTCTTTGATGGGAGACTTTTTACTACTGATTCAATCTTGTTACTTCTATTGATGTGTTAGGCTTTCTATTTCTTCATGGCTTAGTCTTGACAGGTTGTACGTGTTCAGAAATTTATCCATTTCTTCAAGATTTTCCAATTTGTTGGCAAAGAGTTTCTTATAATAGTATCAAGCAATTTTTGTAATTCTGTGATATAAATTATATCTCATTGTTCATCTTTGATTGTACTTAACTGGGTCTTCTCTTTTTATTAATCTAGCTAAAGGTTTGTCAATTTTGCTTATATTATCAAAAGACTGACTTTCATTTTATTAATCTGTCTAATGTGTGTTTTTTAAAGTCTAAATTTTGTTTCTGCTCTGACCTTGGTTGTTTCTTTTTTATACTAATTTTGGGTTTTGTTTTTGTTTTAATCTAGTTCTTTGAAGTGCATCATTAGATTCTTTATTTGAAGTCTTTCTACTTTTTTTTAGAAACAGTCTCATTCAGTCACTCAGGCTGAATTACAGTGGGATGATCACAGCTCACTGCACCCTCGGACTCCTGGGGTCAAGTGGTCCTCCCATCTCAGCCTCCTAAGTAGTTGGGACTATAGATTTGTGCCACCACACCCAAAGAATTTTAAAAAATGTTTTAGAGGCAGATCTCACTATACTTCTCAGGTTTTCTCAAATGCCTGGTCTGAAGGGATCCTCCCACCTCAACCACCTGAGTAGCTGGGATTACAGGTGTTAGCCACCATGCCCAGCACTTTCTACTTTCCTGACGCAAGTGCTTATTGCTATACATTTTTCCTCTTAGAAATGCTTTCGTTGTATCTTATAGATTTTGACATGTGTTTTTATTTTTACTTGTCTCACAAAATTTTTAAATTTTCTATTTAATTTCTTCACTGACTCATTTCTTATTCAAAACCACGTTGACTTATATAAATTCATACAGTTTGCAACATTCCCTCTGTTATTGATTTCTGGTTTGTTTCTTTGTGCTTAGAAAAGATATTTGATATGAGTTTAAATTTTTAAACTTTGTTAAGACTTGGTTTGTAACCTAACCTACAGTTTATCCTACAGAAAGTTTCATGTGCTATTAAGAAAAATGTGTATTCTGCACCTGCTGAATAAAATGTTCTGTAAATGTCTGTTAGATCCATTTACCCAAGGGTGCTGTTTAATGTTTCTCTGCTAATTTTATGTCAGGATGGTATATCCATTGCAGAAAGTGAGGTGCTGAATTCCTCTTCTATTAGTGATTTTCAGTCAGTTTCTCTCTTTAGCTGTTTTAATATACGTTTTACATATCCTAATACTCTGGCATTGAGTGCACATATATTACAATTGTTGCATCCTATTGTTATTTCGAAAGTTTTATCATTACATAATGGTCTCCATTTTTTATATATTCTTGACTCAAAGCATGTAAGTATCTTTTTCTATTTCTATTTGCATGCAACATTTTTTTCCATCTGTATCAGTCCATTTTCATGCTGCTGATAAAGGCATATCCTAGACTGGGCAATATACAAAAGAAAGAGGTTGAATGGACTTACAGTTCCACATAGCTGGGGAGGCCTCACAATCATGGCAAAGGGTGAAAGGCACATCTCACAATGGTGGCAGACAAGAGAAAAGAGCTTGTTCAGGGAAACTCCCCTTTTTAAAACTATCAGCTCAAGACTTCACAATCATGAGACTAGCAAAGGAAAGACCTGCCCCCATGATTTAATTACCTCCCACTGGGTCCCTCCCACAACATAAGGGAATTCAAGATGATATCTGGGTGGGGAAATAGACAAACATTCACTCTCCCTTCACTGTTAATTTATGTGTTAATTCATAGGTGAAGTGAGTTCCTTGTAAACACATATATTTTAGTTTGACCTTTTTTCATTTATTTAGCTAATTAAATGTCTTTTAATTGGAAAATGAAATCCATTTACATTAAAGTGTATAAGGGAGGGGTTTACTACTGCCATTCTTTTTTTTTTTTTTTAACTTTTGGGGTATTGTATTTTGATTCTATGCTGTTTATTTTTAGTGTTTCTACTATAGGTTTTTGTGCTGCGTTTACCATGGGGAATACATAAAATATTTTATAAATATGTTATTTTAAATTAATAATGACAACTTTGATCACAAAGGATAGAAAGCTATCAAAAACAAATTTTACACTTTAACAGCATCTCCGCCTTATTTCAACTTTCTGATATTTTGTTTTACACCTTCTATACTGCCTGTCTCTTAACCAATTGTTGTAGTTATTATTTTTTATAGTTTTGCCTTTTGCTCTTCATACTTAAGATACAAATGGTTTAACTTATCACAATTTGAGTATTAGATTATTATGAATTTTTCTGTTGTCTTGATTTTACCAGATAGTTCATATCTTAAGATGTTTTCCTGTTACACATTAGTTTCCTTTATTTCAGATTAAATAACTCCTTTCAACAAACTTTTTTTTAAGATTGGTCTGGTATTGATTAATGTCCTCAGCTTTTGTTTGTTTTGGCAATCCTTATGTCTCCTTCAGTTCTGAAAGATTACTATACTGGGTACAGTATTCTTAGATGGAAGGTTTTCTATTTTTTTTCTTTAGAACTTTGAATATAGCACTCCACTCTCCTCTCTCCTGGCCAGCTGGGTTTCTGCTCAGAAATTCACTGAAAGCTCTATTGTGGCTGTGTTGAATGTGATATGTGTGTTACCTCTGGTTACTTCAAGTATTATTTGTCTTTGACTAATGCTAAGTTGATTATAATATGCTTTAGGGAATTCTGTTTTAGATTAATTTTAATGGACAATCTCTCTACTTCCTTTACCTGATACTGTCATATTTCTCCATATTTGGAAAATTCTCAGCCACTATTCCTTTAAATATGCTCTCTAAACTTTTTTTTTCCCTCATCATCTGAGGGGATTTCAGTTATGCAGAGGTTACATTGTGTGATGGTGTGCCACAAGTCTAATAGCCCTTCTTCACTTGTTTTTTCTTTTTTGCTCTTGTGATTGGGTAATTTCACATGTTCTGCCATAAGGTTCATAAATTCCTTCTTCTGTCAAGTCTGTTGTTAAAGCTTTTTCATAAGCCTTAAATTTCAATTATTTTATTGTTTATTTCTACGATTTCTTTTTTTATTGTTTTTCTTTGTCAAATTCCTTATTTTTTTCCTGGACTGTTCTCATTTAGTTTTCCATTCATATTTTTTATGATTCCTTGCTCTTTGTTTGGAGGATTATTTTGAATGATTTGAGAGCTATTTTATAAATCTTCAATTATTCCTGGTTTATTGCTGAAGGTTTGTTGATGTCTTTTCATGGTGTCATATTTTCCTGAGTTTTCACTCTCCTTGTGTCTTTACAATGAATGATGATTGTATATTTGAAAAGAAAGTCACCCCTTCCAGTTTTTGCAGGTGTCATATGACGGTATTAGACCTTTACTTCTTATTGAAATTTAAACACTGACCGAATTGTTTCTTCACATTTTCGTGTGGACTTACAATGAGCAGAGTAACTAAAACACTGAACTAGAACTAACACATTTTCCTGTCATTGTTTCCCAGTCTATGGAAGACCTAAGCATGCAACAGAACTTAATCCCAACCTTTTAGTTGTTTTGAGGCCAGGTGAAGACTCTACATAAGCACCTAAATTTTGTGGAAAGTCTAAGTAGGGATTCAAGCCTTTTCACAGATAGTGCTCTCTCTGGCACTATGGCACCAGCCAGTCTCTGTAACATGGTGTCCTCATGGATCAGAGCACTGAGTGTCCACCAAGATACATACAGCATTTGCTTTGACCAGTGCCCCTCTCTTTGTTCTCAATTCATCTCAGATGTTTCAGCTATTCCAGTACTCCCAATGATTCCCATGGGACAAAACCAGAGTGGGCTTCCTATGAAGATTCCCAAGCCACTGTGTAAATCAAATGTCAACCACTATTTCCCTCATCTCATCTTGGCAACTGTAGGTCCTAGAAACTTTTATTTGAGAGGTATAATGACGCCTGGGGGAAGGGATCATACATTCTGAAATGAATATTTTCCTTACTGGCCATGGGCTCCCTGGAATTCTGGTATATTCAGACTCATATTCTTATCTCTGGATTGTTTCTAGATTGTATTCTTATAAAGGGAGTGATGCTGGAGGATCTTCAATTCCACCATCTTGCTAACATCTCTAGAAAACATTTAATATCTGTCAGCCACTGGACTGAACAGTCTACATGTACTACATCAGTTAACGCTCACAGCAGTCTTCTGAACTTCTATGTTGCCAATTTATTTTGTATAAAGAAAATGAGATCAGCAATAATTACTCAAGTAATGTAGCTATGAGAATATAGAATATAACTGTGAAATTAGAAGGGAATGCTATTTAAAATAATATATTAAAAAGATGCTGTTAAATTTCAATAAATCATAAAGAAATCAGTTAAATCTAATAAAAGCTTCCAACTTTATATGGCCATCAGGAAACACTGTAAAACTTACCCCAGTTGATAGAAAATGAATTAGGGTTTACCTATTTACATGAAATCAAACAAAATAAAATACTTACTATGTCCATCTCTCTTTATACATTAACTTGAAAACATGTGACCTCCACATTTTGTGTCCTGACACATATGTTCGCAGAAAATTTTATGTACCAATGCAGATCTTTAACTCCAATTTCCATCCAATTAAATGATAAAACTAATTTTATAGTTGGGTAACATTACAGCCTTGGGAAAATCAAAATGTAAATATAATTGTAGGAAGGTATATGAAATTAATAATATAATTATTTCTATGTAAGAGTCAGGATAATGTGTATTTGTGCATAATGATGCAAAATTAAACACATCTGGCATATCAGTCCTCTGAGATATTACATTTGCAATTCAAGTGAAATAGGAAAATGATTTTATGTTTCTTATTTGATATTAAAGGAGGTAGGAAAATGTGTGTAAGATTGTAAATGATATTAGAATATTTAGTGTGCTGTTTATTTTATTTAAAAGGCTTTCCTAAGTGTTTAGGTAATGTATTCTCATAAGGACCATAAGTTAGATCTGTTAAGTACTTGAAGGACTTAAAAAGAAAATTTAAATTATTAAATTAGTAAATGCAATGTTAAATACTATCTAGTAATTTAATTTTTCAAGACTAAAAATTATACTACTTATTAAATCTCTTCAACTTTAATAAAACATTAATCAGTGATCAGCCATTGTGAAAGACAGTGTGGCAATTCCTAAAAGACCTAAAGACAGAAATACCACTTGACCCAACAATCCCATTACTGGGTGTATACCCAAAGAAATATAGATCGTTGTATTATAAAGACACATGCATGCACATGCTCACTGCAGCACTGTTTACAATAGCAAATACATGAAATCATTCTGAATGCTCACTAATGATAGACTGGATAAAGAAAATTTGGAACATATACACTATAGGATACTACGCAGCCATAAAAAGAAATAAGATCGTGCCCTCTGCAGGGTCATGGATAGAGCTAGAGGCCATTATCCTTAGCTAACTAACATGGAAACATAAAACCAAATTCTGCATGTTTGATTTATAAGTGGGTGCTAAATGATGAGAAGACAGGACACGAAAATACATTTGTTCTATAAAGTCTCTAATAAAAATTTTATAAATGAAAAAGGCTATCTACAAATAAGCTGCAACTAACATATTACTTTATGTTGAAAGCATATACGTTTTGCTCCTAATGTCTGAAATGGAAAAGACATGGGATGCCTATGCTTATCTGCTGAGATACTTTTGAGACTGATATTGACTAGCTGGCAATTTATAATATGTTGCTTAAAGCTTGAAACTCCTTGGAGCCATTCAGGACTGTTTGGCTACATTTTCGAAGAAATGTATGAACTGAGGACTTCTACCTGATAATATCTTATCACATAGCCTGGCTTGACTATTAGAATGGATTAAAGAATGTGGAGCTATTAAAGAACTTACTGGAAGTTTTCGCCCAGACTTTTCTAAAACCCAACTTTCTCTCACATAGTCGATTATTCATAATCCAAAGATAAAGCATTTTGTTGTGCAACTAACAAAGGAAACTGAGGAGCTGTGCCTAGATGGAGTGTCAATAATCACATTAAAAATGGTCTAAACATCCCAATTAAAAGGTGGAGATTGTCAGGTTGGATAAAAATTCAAGAGTCATCTCTATGATGCTGTCTAACTGTAGCCTATATTAAATGTGAAAACATAAATATGTTAAGAGGACAGAAAAAGATATACCACGCTAATACTGGAGTTGCTATATTAATATCAGATACTGTATACTACAAAATGAAGATAATTAATTGAAATTAAAAGCAGGCATTTTATAGTTATAAAGAGGTCAACTCATCAAGGGAACACATAATCTCAAATATTTTTAGCACTAATAATAGAGTTTAAAATATATGAAGCAAAGTGTGGTAGAATAGCAAAGAGAAACAGACTAATCCATAACTACAGTTAAAGGTTCAATACTAAATACAACACACAGACACAGTATTTCAAAATGGGGGATACTTGTACAACATTATCAATCACCCGAATCCAACTGACATTTACAGAACACCACACCAACAACAGCAGAATATTCATTCTTTTCAAGAATCAGGTAAGTTTTGTGAAAGCATTCCATTCGGGAACTAAAACAACTCTCAAAAAATTTATACAGATTCAAATCATGAAAAGTCTGTTCTCTCACCACCACGGAATTAAATTAGAAGTAGCAATTAAAATGCTATCTGAAGGATATCTAGATATTTGGAAACTAAATAACATACTTTTAAATAATTTTTATGACAAAGAAAAAAATCACAAAGGAAACTGTAAAGTATTTTAAGCTAAATAAAAATGAAAACACAGCATAGATATATATATATTAGCTGCCTATAAAGTGGTATTTTAAGAAAAATTTATAGAATGAAATGTCTATATTAGGAAAGAACACGTCTCAAAATAAAAAATACTAGCTTTCACTTTAAGATACTAGAAAGAAGCAACTTATTCCCAAATTTAAAAAATAATGATAAGGGTAAAGCAGAAATCAATGACATAGACAAAAAGAGAAAAATAAATTTAACAAAAGGTGGTTCTTTAAAACAGTATAATTGATAATTATCTAGTCAGACTAATCAGAGGTAAAAAATGAACTATTAATATCAGGAATAAAAGAGCTGAGATGAATACAGATTGAAATTCCACCGATATTATAAGGAATATAAGAAAAAATTATGAATGTTTTGTCAGTAAATTCTTAGATGGAATAGACAAATACCTTGAAAAACACAAACTACCAAAGATCACTCAAAAAGAAATAAATAATATGTGTATTGCTACATATACTATAGAAATTGAAACTAGTTAAAAGTTTCCCACAAATATAACTTAAAACTGATAAGGATACTGGTGAATTCAATCAAACTTTTAAAGAATAACAGCAATTCTATAATGACTTGCAGAAAATTAAAGAGGAGTAAATAATCTTCAACTCATTCTGTGAGAACATCATAACCCTGGCAACAAACACAAAGGCATTAGAAAAAACAATAGTTCAGAACTGTGAACTATTGGCAGAATGCTTGGCAGAATGTAGCACGTGTAATCCCCAAATGTATTAAAGGATAATATAATGACTAAGTAATATTTATTTCAAGACTGCAAGGTTAGCCTAACATTAAAAAATCAATCGATGTTATATATTATATTAAGCAAAAAGCATTTGATGAGTTCAAACATCCATTCCTGATAAAACCTCTCAGCAAACTGGAAATAGACCGTAATGCCCTGAATTTAGATAATAAACTTTTACAACAAGCCAACAGCTTCCACTACACACAATGGTAAAAGCCTGCATATACGGCTACTAAGATCAGGACCGCTCTTACCGTTTCTGTTCATCGCCATACTGGAGGTAACAGCCAGTGCTAAAAAACAAACAAACAAAAAAAGCAAATAAAACAAATAGAAGATACTCACATAGGAAAGAATTAAAACTCTCTTTATGTGCAGATAACATAATCGTATCTGCCAAAGTAAAATGAAATTTAAAGTATTGATAAAACTAATGTGTTTTTTTAGCAAGGCTTAATGATACAAGACCAACACATAATAATTAGTTTTATTTCTATATACTAACAATTAACTAACTAGTGAAATTTATAAAGTATCCATTACATAGCCTCAAACAAAATGAGTCATTAAAATAAATATAAAAAAAGATTTGTGAAATGAATACACTGACCATTATACAATATTTCTGAAAGTACCTAAAGGCCTAACTAAAAAGAGACATGTACCTTTTTCATGGGTTGGAAAACCCAATATTGATAAAGTGTCAAATTTTCCTTTATTAGTCTTTAATTCAATGCAGTACTAACCCACAACTCAGCAAATTTTAAAAAATAAACTGACAAACTGACTCTAAAATTTATGAGGAATTGCAAAGAACCTAGAACAGAAAAAGAGCTAAGAAAAACAAAAACAACTCGAAAAAATAACAAAAACAATATTGTGTTTGCATTCTGATACACCAATTGATCAACAGACACAAACAAATGGAGAACTGATTCCTTTTACAGAGTTTCAAAGATAATTCACAAAATAAAGGACAATTTTTTCAACAGGTGGCTGGTCCTAGAACAACTGGATGTCAATATGCAAAAGGAGAAAAGCTAGAAATTCTGATCCACACTTTGTACCAAATGCAAAAATTAGTCAAAGGTGAATTTTATGTCCAAATGTAACAAGAACACTCTAAAATTTCTAGAATATAGTGGAAATATTCATTCTTGAAACAGGCAAGTTTGCTTAGATATGAAATCAAAACGCAATCCTTAAAGAAACAAATTTATAAATTAGAGTTCATAAAAATGGAAACATTCTGCTCTTCAAAAGAAACAATAAATTAAAAAACAACCAGAAGCTTGTTAAGAAATCTCTAAAACTCAAGAATTTTTTAAAAACCCAATGTGGGGGAAAATTGACAAAAGATTTGAACAGACACATCACAGAAGATATACAGGAGGGAAATAAGCACAAAGATCCTCATTAGACATTAGAGATATGCAAATTCAAACCACAATGCACTCCCATGATACACATAGTAGAATCAATCCAGGAGTCAATTAAAAACATTGACTATTCAAGTCACTGATGAGGTTATGAAGTAACTGATATTCTTATGCACTGCTGGAGAGATTGTAAAATGGTATAATTACTTTACTTTGGAAGAGTTTGGCAGTCTTCTTAACATTAAGCCACACACCTGCCACATGATCTGGCCATTCCAGTCTTAGACAATTACCCAAGAGAATGGAAAACATATGTTCATACAACTATTGGACACAAATGTTCATAGCAGTTCTAATTATATTATCTCCTAACCTCAAAACACTCTGTCCACCAGCTAGTATATAATCAAATTTCTGCATATCTATACAATAGGATACTATTTAACAATAGAAAGACATTTTTGTTCACATATGAAATGGAATACATGAATCTTAAAATAAATATGCTGAATGAAAGACGCCAGACACAATCCAAGATGTGCAGTGTATGACACCAATTATTTAAAAGTTTAGAAAATGCAAATTAATCTATTTTGACAGGAAACAGATTGTGGTTGTTTAAGGGAAGGTCAGAGTGTGGGATAGGAGTGAGGAATTACAAAATAGTTTAACAAAATGTTTTGGGGTGATATGTTCACCATTTTGACTGTGATGATTTCATGAGTATATGCACATTAAAACTCAAAAAATATATATTTTAAAATGTGCAGTTTGTGTTTTATATTTCAGTAAGAGTGGATTCAATATGAAAATGAAATTTTCTATTAGGGCAATAGAAACAATCCAATTTTTTCTTTTCTAAGTTGTTTGTTTTTAAAAAGAGGATAATCTAGAACTTGAACATACAGATAATAGGAAAATATTTAACATGAAAAAACAAAAATATAAGCTAGACTGATTTTTTCTATAATTTATTTTTCTTTTCCTTTTATAGGCTTTCAGTGCCATGAAAATTAATTTTCTGTAATACATATGTAGCTTCTATTCGCCCATGTTATCAGTTTTGTTTCAATTCTATAATTTCATTTTTTAATTCTATTACACTATTCACACAGGAGAAATAATTTGAAAAATATAAAAGTTATAGAAAAATATGGATTAATACGTTATCATCTTGTAGTAAAATTTTTTAATTCTTACATAAGCATGCAAAGGTTTTCAAAGAAAAAGTTTACTAGATAATAATTAAAAGCTAAAAAGTGGAACTGTTAGTGATTTAGTCTTAAGTGGTATAAAATAGAAATCTAAAATCTTTTTCTATAATTCTAATTATCATATAATATTTTTTCAAACATACTTGAGTCTATTTCCAAACTCTTCATTCTGTTTAATCAAATTTGTTTATATTTACAACTTTATCAAAATATTTTGATTAATATGTTTATCTAAAATTTTCTATTAATTAAAATTAGATTCTAATTAAAATTAGTTTATTTACCAGATACATTTCATTACATAATTTTCAAATTTAAAAAATAGCATTGCCTCAAATGTATATTTACATTAATTAACGTATTAGGAAAAATTGACATATTTAACATGTTTTGTTTTCCTAGCCTGGAGCATCAATTATTGAGGTTTCTCTGTTTGCATTTACTTAAGTCATTGCCTCTGTTTGTTTTCATCTCACATGCAACTATTAGTATTAGCTTGCATATCATATTTAATAAATGTAGAAAGAATGGCTTTTGGCAACTTTCCAAAATTAAATCCATTGCTACTCCCCACAAAAGATAAGTTATCATCAGAGAATAGTTATATGCTTCCTATGCAAAACCAATCTCAAAGAGGAGTTCTAAAATGTTATTTTAAAAAATAACAGTGTTACTGTATTATAATTTTCTGTACTAAATTCTCCATAGGCAACTACTTTGCAGAGAGAAGCTCTTTAATGTCACCACATATTTACCAACATGTTTGTGGAGAAAAACAAAATTAGTCCTGTATGTTATTATTGCACTTTATATATCGATCTCCCACACCACCTAGCATAGTAATATAAATAGCATTGTAAAACTCAGACTATTTCTCTAAACACAAAATACAGAAATTTCTCTGATTTTTTCCCCCTAAAATACATAGCCTTCTGCCATGCAGATTGATGAAGTAAGCACAATCTCGTCTCTGAAAACCAACTCCTTGGAAAACAGACTAACCATAGCTACAAGTTTGCATAAACAAAATGTGTATCTCTGAAAGAATATCGTGGCAAGTATCTTCTAAGGCTGAGAAAAGTAATTGCTGAGTGACTGACTGATCAGGTGACATTTCCCTACTTGGAGAATGGCGTGAACAAAGAACTTCAAGATGATAACATTAAGTTATGAAGTTTCAATCTGGTTCTTTATTTTCCCCAATGATTCCAAAATTTATTTTTATCTCTAGTACAAAAAAAAAAGCTATTTTTCCTTCCTTCTGACCTGTAATATCGCTAGCCATATTGTATCGTGTCATTTTGCTGTCATTGAACACACAAAAGCAGATGTCCCCTTCCCGTCTTTTCCCACCTTTCGTCGTTCTTGCTACAGATTTTTCAGCTATTCTTTGATTGGCCCAAGGCAATTTCATTCTATCAGCCTTTCCTTTTTATGCACATTCAGGGACTACAATGAGGTGGGGTATGGGGTAAGGAGAGAGAAGTAAGGCATCATATTCCGAAATGTGAAATCAACAATAAGTTGGGAAAGTGATAGGTAGAGCTTAGGGAAAAATACTGCAGCTCTTCTAAGAAAAAGAGAACAGCTGCTGATACATATTATCTGGGAAGACTTTCTTAGGCAAAAAAAAAAAAAAAAAAGCAAGAATTGTGATCAGAACCATTAAGGTTTGGCGCCATCCTAATCCATTTCTCTTTCTTTCACAGTAAGAGTGTTAACGGAGCACAAAGTTGCCTGGCTGAATTCAACATGACCCAGTGTCTCTTTCAGCTAATGGTGGAGATGGTAATTAAGCTCTCAACAATGACATATGAGTAGAAATGATGCCTATAACTTTGAGTAACTATCTTAAAAGAAAATTACCTTTCATTTCCTTCCTTTTCCCTTCTCTCAGACTAGAACATGATGAGACAGTGACCCAGTTTTGACTTAAAGGATGAGAAAGATATATTTTGAGATAAAAAGTGGATGGAACTGAATTTCCAGAGTGGTCTCATCAGGGAAAGCACCTGTCAGCCTGAATAACTTATGTTCTGTTAGAAGAACTACAATTTTATATTATTTAAACAACTGTATTTTAGGGTCTGTATTTCAGCATGAGAGCCTCCACTTTAACTGAAACAGAGGTTTAAGTATAAACCTGATATATAGCTTAAAATCTGAACGAATATTATGTCAACAGTCAGACAATGAGGATAACCAAGAGTGTCTCACAGTCCATTGAAAGGGTAGGTCTGGTCTCTCTTCATCAAGGGTGGCTAAAGAGGAAGTCAAAATGGTGGGGGTACAAAATAATTTCTGTGATCCTATATGTAAAAGAAATTAATAATGTTTTGAAATGTTTAATACTAAAAATTAAGAAAGGACTTTGAATCATTTGCATATGTTATCAGGAGAAGATAAAATAAAAGACTGGACTATAAGAGAGAAAATAAAATATTAAGTGGAAAGTAAATTGCCATATGAACTGAGATTTAAAAAAAAAGGCCGGGCGCGGTGGCTCAAGCCTGTAATCCCAGCACTGTGGGAGGCGGAGGCGGGTGGATCACGAGGTCAAGAAATCGAGACCATCCT
>NW_016107562.1:215390-280091 GCF_001604975.1 Cebus imitator
AAAAAAAAAAAAAAAAAAAAAGCTAACTTAAAGAAGCATAGATTACAAATAACCTACAATTTTAAAATAGATTTTAATCTCCTGTGAACTTATAAATAATTAAATTCTCATCATAGAAAACAGAGTCAGTTATGCAGAGTAAAATAGACAATAAAATTAAATGGATTCAGCAAAATAGGCATTTTATAAGAAAAGTGAACCAAAAAATCATGAATATATAAAGAAAAAAACCACTGAGCTGAAAGAAAACTTAACGGTAAACACAATAATTTGGGTTACATGTTTAAAGAATAAATAAAGTATTACATCAACAGAATGAAAGATTTTTAAAAAATGACCATCTCAACAAATGTAACCAAAGCAATTCATAAAATTCAACATCCATTTATGATTAAAAACTCTCAACAAATTATAGAAGGAATATACCACAACACAATAAAGGCCATATATGACAAACCCACAGCTTACATCATACTAAACAGTGAAAAGTAGAAAACATTTCCTCTAAAACCTGGAATAAAACAAAGATACACATTTTTGCCAATCTTATCTAACATAGAGCGGGAAGTCCCAGCCACAGCAATTACGCAAAAGAAAAGAAAAGAAAAGAAGAAAAAAAGAAAGAAAAAAAAGAAAAGAAAAGAAAAGAAAAGAAAAGAAAAGAAAAGAAAAGAAAAGAAAAGAAAAGAAAGAAAAGAAAAGAAAAGAAAAGAAAAGAAAGGGCTTCCAAACTGGAAGAGTAAGGTGAATCTTATCTTTTTGCCTTTGACATAATGTTATATAGAGAAAAACTGAAAAATTCCATGAAAAAAAAAACTGTTAAATCTGATAAAAGATTCAGTAAAGTTTCAAGGTATAAAATCAACACAAAAAAGTACTTGCACATCTTTGTACAAACAACAAACTATCTAAAGAAGAAATTAAGTCATTAAGCCCATTCACAATGATGACAAATAAAATACATAGGAGTAAATTTAACCAAGAAGGTGAAAAATCTTACTAAAAACTGTAACACAAATAAATGAAAGGTCATCCTGTGTTTACGGATTATAAGATTTAATATTGCCAAAATGGCTCTACTAGAAAAGGCAACGTATAGATTAAATACAATCTCTCTGAAAATATCAATGTTATACTTCATGAAAAATAGAAAAAAGTACTATAATTTGTATGGAACAACAAAAGACTCCAAATAGCCAAAGCTGTCTTTAGCAAAAGGAACAAATTTGGTGGCATCACACTACCTGACTTCAAAATATACTACAAAGCTACAGTAACCAAAACAGCATGACAGTGGTATAAAAATACACACGTGGACCAATAAAACAGAATAGACAACCCAAAGATAAATCGATGTATTTACAGCCAACTAATTTTTGACAAAGACACCAAGAACAAATATTGTGGAAAGAATATTATCTTAATAAATAACGTTCAAAAACTGGATTTCCATGTTCAAAACAATACAAGTAGACTCCTATCTTTGCCATAAACAAAATCAATGCAAAATGGATTAAAGATTTAAATGTAAGACTGACACTTGGAAAATGTAAGAAGAAAACATTGGGAAAAATGCTTCAGCACATTGGTCTGGGAAAAGATTTTATGAATCAGACTTCAAAAGCACAGGTAACAAAAGAAAAAATTAACTAGTGGGATTACATCAAGCTAAAAAGCTTCCGTACAGCAAAGGAAACAAATAACAACATAGTGAAAAGGCAGCATACAGAATGGAGAAAATATTTAAAATATTCATTCAACAAGGGATTAATATCCAGAATGTATAAGCAATTCAACAGCAAAAAAAATAATTTAAAAACCTGTTTAAAACTGATCTGAATAGCCATTTGTAAAAAGAAGACATACAAATGGACAAGAAGTATTTGAAACTATGCTCAACATGCTTAATGATAAGGGATATATGAGTCAAAACCACAACGAAATATCATCTCATCCCAGAATGGATATTATAGAAAAGTTAGAAATAACAAATGCTGGTGAAGATGGAGGGAAAGTGAACTCCAGTACCTGGTTGATGAGAATTTACATTAGCAGAGCCACTATGAAAAACAATATGGAAGTTCCACAAAAACACTAAAAATAGAACTACCATATAATCCAGCAATCTCAATGCTGGCATTTATCCTAAGGAAATAAACCCAGTATGTCAAAAAGATATATGCACCTCCATATTTACTTGAGCACTGTTCACAATAGCCAAGGTATGTAATCAACCTAAAAGTCCATTTGTGGATAAACAGATAGAGAAATTGTGGTATATACACACAATGGAAATTGTGGTATATACACACTATTCAGCCATAAAAGAATAAAATCCAGTTGTTTGTGGCCATGTGAATGAGCATGGTGGGCCTTATATTAAGTGAAATAAGTCAGGTACAGAAAGAAAGATACCACGTGTTCTCAGTCAAATGTAGGAGCCTCCAGAAGAAAAACAATGCTGACACTTTGATTTTATTCCTGTTAGACTTATTTTGGACTTCTGACCTCTATAACCATAAAAGCATACTTCTGTGTTATTTCAGCCACTAAATTTGTAGTAATTCATTGGCTTTGGCAATAAGAGGTCCTTGTTGCCTGGACGAGTGTGAGATAGGACAAAGAGTTAGAGATGAATGGAGATATATAGTAAGGGAATGTGAGGAAGTAGAGAGCACAAATACAAACAACTCTTTCACAAAATGTGGGGAACAGCAGCCTGAACAACAGGCAACCCCGTTCTACAGAAAAAAAAAAAAATTAGCCAGCCGTGGTGATGCATGCCTATAGTCCCAGCTATTCCGGGGGTTGAAGCAGGATTGCTTGAGTCCATGATTTTGAGGCTGCAGTGAGTTATGATCATGCCACTGAACTCCAGCCTGGGCAACACAGCAAGACCCTGTCTTTAAAAAAAAAAAAAAAAAAAAAGGAAGGGATAATAGATGAAGTCAGGATCTATTATTAAGAAAATGAATTTTAAATTGGTGGATCCTGGAGCATATGTGGACTCTGAGGACAACTATTTATTTGAGAGAGAAAAAGAGATGATGCAAGAGAAACTGGAAATAATTGCAATAATTATAATGTTTGAAAGGAGAAAAGGGGATTTGGTTAGAATCAATAAGGATATTTTGGCTTTTGATAAGAAAGGGACACTTTTCTTTAAGACCCTGGAAGAAGATGGACTCGGGTGCTTACAGATATATAGATTTAGTGATGGCAAGGGAAAAGCTTTTAAAGATGAGAGGTTCTATTTTACCAATAAAACAAAGGAAATTTCATCAGCTAAAATTACACAAATATAAAGAATATAAAGTTTGATGAATTATAAAAGAACATGATTTGGTAGAAAAGTAAATTTATAAAAAATTTAGTCCTGTTTCAAAGCTGATGATTCTGCATTTATCATGATGTCAACGTGAGTGGCTGTTTTGCTTCTCTTCAACAATCTTCAACACCACCAAGGCAAGCATAGAGGTGGTGCAGATGTGAGTTCCTGCAGGGTTGCTGACTGCAGAGGAGAACGGGAAAATGCTTGAGAATATTGTAAAGGAATATTACTAGTAGTAATAAGAGGGAATGAAAAGCAAAGTGGAAGGAGTAAAAATGCTAACAGCAATAAATTCAAGACGTCCAAAGGAGTGCTCAAATGATTTTAATTGTCCAGCATCTCCAAATGGCGCCTGAGGTTGGACTGAAGAATGCAGAAGGAAAAACAAATGGACCAAAAATAGTAGCCGTTATAATTTGTTTTGAAGCTCATTACATACACCCAGTGAAAATGTCTAAATAATGTGGGCTGGAGCACTTTATAGGAGAATTTTGCACTTTGATTCTCAGAACCTACAGATAGCAAGTAAGAGCAAAAGCCATAGAAATACAGTGACAGTTGACTCTTGAACATCACAGGGAATGGACTGCCAACACCCTGCACCATAAAAAAATCCTTGTATAAATTTTGACTCCCCAAAAACGTAATTACTAATAGATCACTCCTGACCAGGTGCCTTACCAGTAACATAGGCATTTGATTAACATACATGTTGTATGTTACATGTATTACATACTGTATTCCTACAAAAAAGCAAGCTACAGAAAAACGGTATGAAGAAAATCATAAGGAGGAGAAAATATATTTACTATTTATTAAGTGGAAGTGGATCATCAGCAAGGTCTATTGAGTAGGCTGAGGAGAAGGAAGACAAGGAGTTGATCTTCCTGTCTCGTGGGTGGCAGGTAGAAGAAATTCCACATATAAGTGGATCTGCATTGTGCTGTTCAAGGGTCAACTGCATTACTATAATTTGATTGCATTTTAAATTTCTCTAAAATTATAAATACTTATACATGAGCCCACATGGCCATGTTGGGATAATTACAAATGTAATAAATGGTCAGTTGATCTCTTATATTAGCACTCATAACCTTGATAAATTTACCATATTATAATGTCAGGTCTTTACCTTTTAACATAAGATATCCTTACTTGTTAACATACCCGGAAAAGATCCATTGACTAAATTCATATAACGTAAATATAAATCAGCACAAAAATAAAAAATAAAATTACTACAAAAGTACTAAATACTAATAATCAAAGCATTCCCTCCTGAAAGGAACAGTGACATTGGCTGGTATATTTTTAAATGCTTTTATAATTATACAATTAGGGCAAGTGTAAACTGGTATTAATAAATTGAATGGTTATCAGCACCTTCTTAACAAAAGGAATTAAAACACTTAGTCATTCACTGACTTGAACTCCCTGATCCTGATCTTCAGGTAACTGCACAGCTATCCCCTGATTCATCACAACAAGTGATTTACCACTTGCGGAGTATTCCAGAAGCCATTTATTTCTGTTATTATTTTGTGCATCCACTTACCAACAAAATACTGACAATAATTTCTTCCCATTCCATTTGTGGAAAAGTAAATAGGCATTATGGGAGCCTGTAACAACCCTAAGTTCTTTTTATGGCTCACCTAAGGAAATATTGGTCAATATACGGTTATAGAATGGGGGAGGAATAAAGTCGGGGGGAAAGAACAGAAGAGTGGCTCCTATTTAAAATACAATGAATTACTACTTTATTCTATTTCAAAAACCATAGGTAAATAGATGAACATGAAAAAAACTACATTTCTGGGCCACTTGGAAAACAGAAATATGTTAACTTACCGTGATTCCATGAAATGAAGGGAGTTTTGCTTATTAATGCTAAGCTTTATTTACCTTTTGCTTATTTTTACCACCAGAAATAAGTCAAAAGTGGTTTACCCATCTAATACTAAAGAACTAAAAGGGGCAGTTTAGGAAATATGAAAGGAAACTCATTAGGAAAAAATCAGAAAGGGTAAAGGTTGGTCATCCGAGTGCCTCTTGTATCACAGTAAAGGCAAAGTGAACATAGATAACTAAAATATTCCAGATAGACAGACAGAGATATAGGTCTATAACAGATACATCTCTTCTTCTCCTCCACTTGCATTACAAATTCATTTTAATTTATTCCCAGAGGTTTTTATTAAACTCATAAAACTTAGGGGAGTGCTGTAGTTGTTTAAGTATATCCGTGAATCTAAAATCAGTGGGCCAAAGTCCCTGTGGCGATACACCTGATCAGACTGAAGATCCCAAGCTAGTGGAGATACTCTCTCTACCATCCTCACAGGGCTTTCTTCCCTCTTTTCTCCTGACTATCCTTGAACTTTGGCTACGTAAGTCATCCTAATCCTTTTCCTCACTGAAAACCCGTAACAGCTCCAGGATATTCATTTTACATGCTACATGCTGCATAACACATAGGATATTCATGTTACATAGCTACATGCTACATGCTACAGGTCAGTTTCCCAGATCTGCCATTACCCTAGCTCTCCCAAGATTCAGATCTGCCTCAGATACTTACACCTAAATTTACTGAAACATAATAGACTTCCGAAAAAGCACATTTAGTTGGATGATAGATGGTGTCAATTATTTTATAGCATTCTTGAAGAATTCTAAAAGTGGGTCAGTTTAATTGAAATTAAAATTTCAATTTTAATCATGTATACAAAGTATAAGGGGGAAATGGATTACAAGAAAAAAGTTTTTGATGAATGATATATGGGTACCTATGTAAAAAAAATCACTCTTTAAAATGTATTATAGAAGAAAATATGCATTATGTATAAACTAGGCTCTAGAAAGAATATGGGAAAAATAAGTCAAAGAATATAATCACACCTTAGCTTATTCAATATTACCTATGAAACTCTGGAATTAATAAAATAGTAGCAACGTGCTAAACGTAAGTCTTTTACAAAGAGAAAGTCTATGGAATTTGAAAAACAAAACCTAAGGTTGTATTTGAGGCTGTGATCAGAAACAAAAGCTTTGATAGATCAAAGCAGCATATTCTATTTCACGTCTCTCTGCAGAACGATTAAGGATCCTGTTTTTAATCATCTGCTAGATTGTGGATTTTATTTTAAATGAAGCTAAAATGAATAGGACGTACCAGCCCATGACTGTCTTCAAGCCATCGCATGCAGAAGAGGTTGTTTTCATTGACATGACAGATTTTGTCATAGAGTCTCAGCGAAGGAGGCTCTCAGATAAGCTGTTATGTTACACATTCAGACAAGCTAATGACTCAACTAGAAAATCTCTCATTACCTGAGGTTATGATAGTTGTGAGGCTATGATAATTGTAAATAAGATGAGTGCCAATTAAAATATCCAAAAGGCTAAAACTAAGAGCTTCTCTTTCACAGTAATACATTACAAAATGTTTTCTCCCTAATTTTCAATAAAATTGGAAAAAAATAAGGGTTGAGGATTTAAGCTTTAAAAACTAGGCCCATTCTGTCACAACTGGAACATGAACTACTTAGTAGGAGATTACTTGTAATTTTTCAAAGTGCAAGCTATTTTTTTCAGTGACAACCTTTATGGAATTTTCTGTGAAAACTGCTTCTTTCTTCAATCAAAATATTTTTAACTAATAACACACTACTTGCCTCAGGAAAGAGGAGAAAAGAATAAAGTAAGGAAAGAAGAAATCCATCATTTTCATTTTATTAAGAGACTATTCAGAGAAAAAATACATACAATAGAAAAATCCTTTAAGTAAAACTATGTAACCACATTTAGTTAAATAACCAGTTTTTGTTGTTAATGTTTTGTTTTATGGGGTTTTTGGCTTGTTTTTAAGACAGGGTCTTGCTCTGTCACCCGGCTGGAGTCCAGTGGTGTGACCGGGGCTCACTGTAACTCAAACTCCTGGCCCAAGCCATCCTCCTGTCTGAGCCCCCAAAGTAGCTAGGATGACAGGTGCCTGCTGCCATGGCTGGATAGTTTTTGTTTTCTGGTAGAGATAGGGTCTTGCTTTATTGCCAAGGTTGGTCCCCAAATATTTGTTAACCTTAAATTATCTTGCCCTCTGCACTTTGAAATCAGGGAGAGCTGTTTTCTAAGTTTTACTCTATTTCTTAAACCTTCACAATAGGTCTGAAGAATTCTAAAGAGGCAAAGCAGCCTCAACTTAAAAACAATTTTTTGCAGGTACCTCCATTCTAATTAATAAAGTAAATGCCTGGGATAAAAATTGGTTCTTCTAGTTTTATTGGTAAATGGGTTGAGGAAGAATATAAAAGTGACTTTTTTTCTTATTTAACTTTTATTTGAGAATCAGGGGGAACATGTGCAGTATAGTTAAAAGGTATATTGCATGATGCTGAGGGTTAGGGTATGTCATAGTCCCCAGTGTCTATTGTCGATTGCTCCCATCTTCACGTCCATGAGCAGCCAACATCTAGCTCCCACTCATAAGTTAAAACGTGCCACATTTGGTTTTCTGTTACTGCATTAATTCACTTAATGGCCTCTGGCTGCTCTCATGCTGCTGCAAAGGACATGATTTTATTCCTTTTTTATGGCTGTCTAGTATCCTATTGAGTATAAAAATACTGTATTTTTTAATCCAATCCACTGTTGATGAGCACCTGAGGTGATTCTATGCCATTGCTATAGTTTTGAATAGTGCTATAATGAACACACAAGTACATGTGTCCTTTTGGTAGAATGATTTATTTCCCTTTGGTATATACCCAGTAATGAGATTGCTGGGTCAAATGGTAGTTCAACTCATAGTTGTTTAAGGAATCTCCAAACTGCTCTCCACAGTGGCTGAGTTAATTTACATTCCCAACAACAGGGCATGCATGTCCCCTTTTCTCCACAGCCTCACCAACATCTGCTATTTTATTTTTTTGACACTTTAACAAAAGCCATACTGACAGGTGTGAGATGGTATTTCATTGTGGTTTTGATTTGCATTTCTCTGACGAGTAGTCATGATGAGTATCTTTTCATGTGTTTTTCAGCTGATTGGATGTCTTCTTTTTGAAAATTAATCTGCTTACTTTATTGTGGTACATGGAAGGTTTGGATAACTCCTTATCTAATGACCTAGAATTAGCCTAACAATGAGTCCTATGTAGTGTTGTTTTTTGTTGTTGTTTTGTCACACAGATTTACTGGTAGAGCTGGTACTGAATCCTGGCTCTGTTTGACTCCAGTGTCCCCACTTTTCATCATACTTTAAGTTCTGGGGTACCTGTGCACATCTTGCAGGATGGTTGCACAGGTACACACATGCCATGGTGGTTTGCTGCCTCCATCCACCATCGTCCACAACACGCATTTCTCCCATTGTAATCGCTCCCCAACCTCCCCACTTCCTGTTATCCCTCCTCTACCCCCACCCCCAACACACCCCACTGTGGGATGTTCCCCTCCCTGTGCCCATGTGTTCTCATTGTTCAACACCCACCTATGTGTGAGAACACTCAGTGTTTGACTTTCTGTTCTTGTGTCAGTTTGCTGAGAATGATGGTTTCCAGATTCATCCATGTTCCTACACAGGACACGAACTCATCCTCTTTTATGGCTTCATAGTATTCCATGGTGTATATATACCACATTTTATTTGTCCAATCTATCATTGATGGACATTTGGGTTGGTTCCAGGTCTTTGCTATTGTAAATAGTGCTGCAATGAACATAAATCCTTTGGGTATATACCCAGCAATGGGATTGCTGAGTCAAATGGTATTTCTATTTCTAGATCCTTGAGGAATCACCACACTGTCTTCCACAATGGTTGAACTAATTTACACTCCACCAACAGTGTGAAAGTGTTCCTGTTTCTCCACATCCTCTCCAGCATCTGTTGTCTGCAGATTTTTTAATGATCGCCATTCTAACTGTTGTGAAATAGGATCTCACTGTGGTTTTGATTTGCATTTCTCTAATGACCAGTGATGATGAGCATTTTTTCATATGTTTGTTGGCTGCATAAAAGCTGGAGGCACCATGCTACATCACTTCGAACTATACTATAAGGCTACTGTAATCAAATCAGCATGGACCAAAACAGAGGTATAGACCAATGGAACAGAACAGAGATCTTGGAAGTAACGCCACACAGCTACAATCATCTGATCTCTGACAAACCTGACAAAAACAAGCAACGGGGAAAGGATTCCCTATTTAATAAATGGTGTTGGGAAAACTGGCTAGACATGTGCAGAAAGCAGAAACTGGACCCCTTCCTTACACCCTACACTAAAATTAACTCCAGATGGATTAAAGATTTAAACATAAGACCCAACATCATAAAAATCCTAGACGAACAGCTAGGCAGAATCATTCAGGACACAGGCGTACGCAAGGACTGTATGTCTTCTTTTGAGAAGTGTCTGTTTCTGTCCTTTGCCCACTTTTTAATGGGAGGCTATTTGGCTTTTGCTTATTGAATTAAGTTCCTTATAGATTCTGGCTACTAGACCTTTGTCAGATGCATAGTTTATTAATATTTTCTCCCACTCTGTAAGTTGCCTGTTTACTTCCTTGATAGCTTCTCTTGATGTGTAGAAGCTCTTTAATTAGGTTCCGAGTGAGGTAGTCACTTGGCTGCGGAGAAGGAGAGTGCTGGGGATTAAAGGTTTCTCTTTGCAGACTCTCTAGTGGTTGCCTGCTTCCAGCACCTCCCTCCCTTGTGCTTTCTGCAGTGCCTGGGATCTCTAAGTACAGAGTACTCTGAGAACAATGTAGGAACATCCTCCCCACCTGCCAGATACTCATGTCCAACCTCTGACATTGAAAACATACATGATTTTGCTTTCTTTAAATACTCCTCCTCCACACTCTTGGAAAATGTTGTTGATATGTTTTAAACTCCTTTGCCATCTTCCCCGTTATTTTTTATTCACGTTGGTGAATGTCATTTTTTTAATCATTTTCATTTCATAGTGTGATTTTTATAAGATAAAAAAATACACACATGATCAATTACCAGGTTTGTCTCTTAAATAGATGTGTATCTTTAAAACTATAGACATGTAATTACATGTAGACTGGAATAAAAGCTGCATGAAGATTTTCAATGTTCTAGCCTCTTTTTAAAATTATTTACAACAGGGCTTGATCAATAATTACTATGGCAAAAATACACACATACACTCACTCATATTTACAAAACTGAAGTAATAATTTCTATGTATTTCTATAGTGTAGTTCTAGACCATGATATTTTTGTTGATATTTAATCTTTTCTTAAATTCTCATTGAAACATACCTTTATAATGTTTCATTGAATAGGAATTCTGTGAATATAGTCCATATTATCACTAAAAGCAAACCCACATTTATAGAAGGATTTATAAATAACTGATAAAGTGTATAAATATGTGCATGTATATATAGCCTCTGATATAAATGGAAAACAGCTTCTCATTGTTTGTTCTTAGCAGTTTAGGTCAATTTCTCTGAAGATACATAAAATCAGTCCTAGAGATAGAAAATTCGCACTATCCTGGAATTAAAAGCAGACATTATCTTGAGTTGTATAGTATATCCACGCTCCACAGCAGAAAACAACTATGTCATTTAGAAAGGACCTTGAGACACTTTGATTTCATGCACCCCAGTCTATTACTTAAAATAAATATGAAGTTCAATAGGGAAAACTGGAAAGAATATCGTTTTCCCTCCTTTAAGTATGTTAACATTTTCCATCTTTGTTTAAGAGGTTACAAAATCCCGAAAACACTGTATTTTTAACATCTTCAAATTTTTAACTTACTGGAGATATATAGCACAGTCTATACAGAAGATCAATTCTCCTTTCTTTATAGTATTCTCTTCAGCTCATTTATAGCTTTCTCTTTCCTTTCTTTGATCCTTAATTCTGCCTTCTTGATTACATATTCATGTTCCAAAAATAATACTCTGTTTTTGTATATAATGCTTAATTTGCTAAAGGTTTATTCCTCTAAGTTTAAAAAAAAATTTGAATAAACTTAGGGTGATTTGAAACTAACTGTCATGAGAGAATAGAGGAGAGAGAGATCAAGGGGAGAGGAGACAGAAGCATTTAGAAAGGGTGAATTACAGTGAGGAAGAATCCAGGAAAATGTAACAGAATATGGGATTAATTATAATGCTCCTTATTTTGTACCATGTAGTCATCTGCTACGAACAAATAATTAAATGGAGAACTGCATCTCTCTTTTACACTTTCACCTTCCTCACATCACCATGACACATATACACATTCCCCCCCTCAGAGTGTGTGAATGTGTGTGTGTTTGTGTGTGTGTAGCACAACCATGTAGATCACGGACTATTTAGTGATAAAGCTTTTACACAAAAGAACTTTGAGCACTTATTAGTTATAAGAGATTAGAGAAATAATACTGGAAGCCTTAGTACTCCTTCATTCAGTGAAGACACTGATACTCGCTGTTCAGGTGGTTGTCCCAGTGTTTTAAAGACATCATATATTCAGTTGTTAGTTTGGCATAGAGCCTGGTAAATACTTGGCTGCATTAGAACTGCTAGCTCTTCACCAAAATCCAGTTATCTCCTCCCTTAGATTACAGCAAGACCATAACAGCTAGCTGCCCTTGAAAACAGAACAACGAAACAGAATTCCTGCGAACAGAATGTGAGCAAAAGTGATGTCCGCCATTATTAGTTCTGGCCAGAAAATATTTACACGCATCATGCTTTCTGCTGTTTCTCCTCCAGCTGGTGACAAAGCTTGATTTTGCAAGTCTATGTTAGATATGGCATGGACTCCATCAGCCTAGATTCCTGGACAACTGTGTGTAGCAAACATCCCTCTTCTTACCCCGTCCAAGACAGTTTTAACGCTTCCATCACCTATGCTAAACTTTAGAAAGTGTCCTTTCTGAGTATAGGTCCCTGACCTCCTTCTTTGAGAACATTTACCTTGAAAAACTTGCAATTACACATTTTCTCTATCCCTTTGAATTATGTGTAAACCTTCCCAGTTTCCTGCCAGTTTTAGGAACTAAAAATTGTCTTTTCCAAGGACCTGGGAATTATCTCTTTGATATAAAGATGGAAGGAGAAAGCATTTCTGTCTCCCAGTCTCCATGGGAGTGTAGGAGCCTAACTTCATGGGTAGCCAATTAGCAAACACAGCTGGCCTAATCAGAGAAGGACATTTTAAAACTCAGGAATAACTCAATGTGCTCAACATATCCCATTAACCAACCTTCCCACTACAATCTCCAGTAGTGTTTCACTAGCTTACCCTAGCATTTAAAAACGTTCCTGCCATTTGCTCCAGAAGAGCTAAGTTCAGTTTCTAACCCACTGCAATAGTTCTGAATAGTCTTCCTTGTGTGCTTGTCTCGTGCAATTTTTACTTTGGCACCTCCAACTAACTAGTTTTGATTATTATATAAGATACAACATCTATCATGTTTGAGTTATTCTAAATTTTTGGAGCAAGTATGTTGTACAGATATTGGAAACTTGAATTGGGATGCTGCAGTAACAAAAACCTGAAATGCATAAGCATAGCTGTTGAGAGAGAATTGGAAAGTGATGAGTCAAGATCTATAAGAAAATAGATTCAGCAGGTTGGAAGGTTAGAGAGCACTGACGTGCTGTGTCAGAACATGAGGTAAAACTCTGATAACTCTGAATGCAGACAAATTACTTACTTCAGGAGGTAATTAAAAAGAGCAAGAATGTTACATGTTTTGTTTACTTCTTGCTTCTTATATCTAGGTATTACAATAAAGAAATATGATCAGGGTCAAGTTCCTGGTTTGATTTTAACAGAGATGCAAGTAAATAGAGTCCAGAAATTGGGGAAATTTAGGAGGTAAAGAGTTAACTATTTCTGTAGTCCAAGAATAGGAAATAAGAGTTAAAAAGCATTTAGATGCCAAAAATACCTTTGATTTTGTATTTCATCAGAAGAAGGTGCCTCTGAGGCACACCTTATTATTCAAATAACCTAAATGACCATTTATGTAATTTAAAAAAAGATGAAAAAGATAAGAAAAAAAAGGAGGGAGGAAGGAAGAAAAGAAGCAGCGAGAGAAATAAAGAATTTTATTGTTTCTAAGCCACAGAATATTCTTGGAGTCCAGTTAGCGGACATTATATACCAATGTTGGTTAAACCATATGGGCATGTTGATGAGGGCCATCAGAAAAGGTTTTTATGTTCATAAATGGCGTTGGTACTAGAGAAGTGTTCTGGGGTTTTGATCCAAATTCTTGGCCTAGCCCTGCTTGTGTCCTTTGGTAATTCACTTATTTGTCTTTGCCTCAATTTCTGCATTTGGAATGAATATTGGAATTGATCACTTATTCTCCTTTTACGCGTTCTGTAATGGACTGCTAATGACTGACTAGAAGAAATATGACTAAGGAACAGGACTCAAATCTTATGCCCAGTTATTTTAATCTACTTCATTTTAAAATTAAAGGACCTCTACTCCCTGGCAGGCCACTTCAGCCAGCTGTGAAGGCATTCCCACTCTCACAGCATGTTGAGCTCTTCACGGAGCCAAGGAAATAGGAAAGACGCAGGCACGCAGGCCTCTAAATTGAATCGTGTATACTCTACTATTAAGAAATCTTTAGAATGTTTCTAAAGCAGAATGGTGTAGCAAAATATTTTTTCCTTTGTGGAAGAGCCAATAAGAACAATCCTATTTCTTTGATCACTATAACATAATATTTGTGTACAGACCTTTGTAATTGATTGGAACAGTGCTAAATTTCACAGAGCAGCAATCTCGTTCCCACAGAGCTGAGTGGCCTGGATATTAATAAGGATATACATATAATGCTGATGAACCAGCTGTCCACGGAAAGCTGATTCAGAGCGTATCCAGTTTCATCATTCTGACAGCTCGCAGGGGAACACAGAGCATATTCGTTCCTTTCCTTGTGCTAGAGTCAAATTAGAATTTCAGTTAAAGATAAGGAGCCAATATCATAGCATTTTACATTCTCATCTTTATGACCTACTTATTTTTAATACTTGTTGTTAAGAGATGGGCATTCTTCAATGTCAGATGGAAGCAGTTTTATTTCTCCATATATTTTCTATTTTAGTGATTTTTTGAAATAAAGATTTCTTCCCTTGCTCTAACACACTTTCTGTAATGCATTTTATATCATCTTGATTCTTTTTATTTTCCATTTAAACATTTTTCGAGGGAGACTTCTTTTGATATTTTCTGATTTCCCATTTAGTATGACTTCATTATATTTAAACTCATTTAATACTGTGCACTTCATTTCTAATTAGTGGTAGATAATTAATTTCTAATTAGAAATAGATAACAGTAATATATGCCTCCATGGGTAATATTTTAAATGACCATAATAACATTTTGATCAGAAGAACTATTATTAATCCAACTTTTTAATGTGCTCTTTGACTGACGTCTGAACTAAAAAGGATGGAAATTAGCAGACTACATCAGGATGCCGAGATCAGAGGAAAAGAGAAAGAAGCCAAGTTAACATTTCTCACATCAATTTTCCTTCTAAATTGCTATTGTATCAGCACTAATGTAGCTTATAACAATGGCTAGGTAAAACTGTGAATTTTATGCTATTAATAACTTCTATTTTCGGGGTTCTTTTAATCATCCACTCTTTCTACAGGGGCAAAGGTTTTTGACTTGCTCAAGAGACTATACTCCTTGCCTAAGGAAATCTATCCCCACCCCAATCTGTTCTGCAAAGCATCTAAGGATCCACACTACATGTGGTACAGATACAGGGCTTGCCAGGGGAATACTAACAAGCAGGGAAGGAGTGAAATATGTGTGGTGCCCTAAGTTCTCATTACCCTGCAGCACAGCCTGGGCACAGATGGTCTGTAAAGGCCATGGGCAACAATCCCACCAAGAAAGATCCCAAACCTGTAATAATTTATGCATTAGAGGAACAGGTGTTCACGGTAGGGAGGGAGGTAGCTGAACTTTCATTCTACAAAGCAGCAATAGGGAACGGCCTTGTTCACAAGGTAGAGCCAGCCAGGGAAGCCATAGCGGAAATGAGCCTAGGTTTTGTGGGGCTACCTCCTCCAGCTGAACCTGCTCTTGGCTCACACAGCAAAGTGGGTAGGAATATCACCTCAGAGCCATCTAGATTGCTTTTTCAAACCCTCATGAAAATTTTCCTACCTTGTCTCCTGTTCTCAGGGTTCTACTCTCTGCTGAAGAAGTCCCAAGTCAATGACTGCTGTGCATGAAAACACTGAGTTGGCCAGGCACAGCGGCTCATGCCTATAATCTCGGCACTCTGGGAGGCCAAGCTGTGTGGACAGCGTGAGGCCAGGAGTTTGAGATTGTCTGGCTAACACAGTGAAATGCTGTCTATACTACAAATACAAAAGTTAGGCGGGTGTGATGGCACATGCCTATAGTCCCAACCACTAGGGAGGCTGAGGCACAGAATTATTTAAACCCAGGAGGTGGAGGTCACAGTGAGCTGAGATTTCACCAGTGCACTCCAGCCTGGGCAACAGAGCAAGATTCTAAGAAAAACAACAATAACAACAAAACTCATTGTAAGATTGTCATCTCATACCAGTAATGTATTATCGTAGTCATAATCATAGGCCTAATCTTCATAACAATAATAAAATAACTAGCATATGTTGAGTCTTTACTAGACACTATGGTAAGCACTTTATGGGCTCAAATCATCCAGCTTAATCTGTACAAAATACCGAGATAAATACCATTATTAGTTACAAACTATATGGATATTAAAAGGGTTTATTAGCTAATGAGAATTGAATTTAAGATAAGGAATTCAACACTTTGGCATGCCAGCTGGGAAAGACACTTCAATAGGATGTACACCTTTTTTATTTTACCCAAATTATACCAACTCTGATCACTTTTTACCACTGTGAAGAGGCACAGATCAGCTGGCTTTCCAGAAATATGCTAAAATATCTGTAGGTAAAGATATGAAGAACAGATTTCTGTGTCCTGAAGATTAAGCAGAGAGATGGCAGGCCTCATAAATTAACCACAGCCGATTTAAGCAGATATCCACTGTAGGGAAAGCACAAAACAATGTAAAATAAGCATTCCTTTCTTCAATTTTTAGCAGATCTGTCTTCTGAAAATACATAATTCATGTATCTATCAGGTCACTTTCTTGTCAGCATCACAAAGGGAAGCAAGGAGGAAGGACCATTTTCATACTAATCAGTCGAAGAATATTTACACTGCAGTCCACTGCTGTTCTTTAAGTGTGCACGCGCGCTGCAAAAGCCTAAATGTCTTATGAGTTATTAAAGCATCAAGACTGAATTGGAACATTGGCATTTTTAAGAGTAGACTGTAAAAAATTACCATTCAATTCCCTTTACCCTTTTCTCTCTACCATTAGTTCTCCATTTAACAACCCGAGGTCTCTCTAATAGGCCTTTGATTCCTGTATTCTTTTGCCGCCTTTGCGGTAACCACTTTGGAATCTTAAAGCGGAGAGCACTCGCCCTCATTTGCCCTTCCCTTATCCAGCGACAGCTTGCTGCTTAATCCCCATCTATTTTTAAAAGGAGTTCACCAAGATGTTTAAGACGGAAGAAAAGAAAAGAAACACTCTAATTGCCCTAAAAGTACTACTTCCATTGTGAGTTTTCACCTTAGAAGTACAGGAACGGCCTTAATGCCTTGGACTGAGATGGATACAGCATTGTGTTGAGCTGTTCAACAAATGCTGGGTTTTCATATGTACATAAAACAGTGAGGTCACGCACAGCAAACAACATCATCAGTTAAGAACAGAAATTCTAGTACTTTATTTTCTTCTCTAAGACCCCAATTCAAAGAAACACAAAAATCAGTGAAACAGATCTGTTCAGACTTCTGCAGTCCCTTTTTCTATTGACACTATGAAGTGCTCCTTCTGCATCCAGTGTCATTTATAGTGTGTGCTTCAGGGAACAGGCCTCCTCCCTACTGCTTTGTAAAACGATGCTGCAGTTTAATAGATGTCACCAGCACAGAGGAACTTTCGTGATGTTGTTACTAAATTTTTCTTTTCTTAATTGCATCCCATTATTCCTGATGATGTTTACTGGTATGGTGCTAAGTAATTATGCTCTCTTCTTCCTGTTAACACCCTTCAGATAGTAGCAGCAGTTATGCCCCTCATTAATTTTAGCTGAGAAGGCGATGTGTATTTAATTCTGTATTAGCTTCCTGATTTGTGTCAAATTTTCCTCCTCTTCCAAGATGTGTTTCTCCCCTATATGCAATGTGTTTCTCTATTTTTTAGGGTATGTTGTTTTTGTACTTCTTATATCACTTTATCCCCCAATCTTAGTGATGATTGATATCAATTTATTTTTCATGTTTTACCTAATGTCTAGCCGAATCCTGTGTTTGTTTATACAGGTATTCTACAATTCAGCCTCGTCTCCTCTCATCAGAAACTGGATTGTCTGAACGTCATTTTCAGAGAAATTCTCCTCCTAAACTCTGCTTACTCCTCTTTACCTAAATGTGCACTGTGATACTCTGGGTCTTCTCAGCTCTCCTGCCTCTGCTTCTAACCCAAGGTGCACATGAGGCGATCTCACCTGGCACAGCTTCAGCTTCCTTTCCGCAGATACCATCTAAGACTGCCTGACCTCATGCCCAGGCCTCTCATCTTTCACCCGCTGCCCAGAGGCTTCCCGGTTGGTTCCCACCCTCAGAAGCAACACAGTTCCCACAGTACCAGGCGTGCCGAGGTGTGCACGAGTCAATGCTCCATGGGGCAAAACCTAGACCAGTGGGAGCAGGAGCTAACAAATCAATTCTTCTTTGCTTGTCTCCACCAACGTTCATCCCATCCATACACGGCAAGTTTTCTGCGTCATTCAGCGGAGGCCAGCTCGGTGACGCATCTTCACCTGGCTGCCCCAGCCACTCTCCTCTGCTTCGCTGGTCACACCCATAGGAAAGTATCAGCAAAGAGGCCTTTGCTTCAGGCTTGACTCTCCAGTGAGCTCCAGAAAGCCAAGCCTGAAGCAAAGGCTTGTATGCTGATGCTATGGGGTGTGAGAAGGGAAGAGGAACATTTACCATTCTTCAAAAAATTACTCAGGAAAAAAAGCAGCCATTTACTTTATAACCCTTTACTTGTATTTTTAATCTCTTTTTAGTTAATTTCATCATTCAAATATGAAAATATGAAATGCAAAAGAGAAATGTTAAGAGAAAATGACAAAACCTGACACTACAAAGAAAAAAGAGAAAGAGAAGGAGATGAAATTAATTGCACTACTTTATATTCAGTACAGTTAATTTGTTACCTCATTTAATTTTCCCAACAATGTTATGAAATTGGTATGTTCATACAAATTTTAGCCACAGACTTAGAAAATTTTAAAGCTGAATGGCAGACTTACTTCCTTCTCCTCATTAAAATAAGTTTTCTCACACAAAATACTTAAAATCTGTATTAATTTCTTTGCTTCATAACAACTCCAAAATTTGGCAGATTAAAACACACATTTATAATCACTTGATTAGAATGTATGGGTCACATTTATTTATGACATTTATTAGCATCATGGTTCAGGAATCTCGGCACAGCGTAACTGGCTCCTGTGTTTCAGGGTCACTCAACCAAGATACTAGCTGAGCTGTAGTCATCTTAAGGCTCAACGAGAGAAGACACGGCCTCCAAGTTCACATGTGCGTTGGCAGGATTCGGTTTCTAATGGGCTGTTGAGTTCAGGGTCTCAGTTCTTTACCGACTGTTGACCAGAGCTGTCCTTGGGTCTTTGACACCTGAAACTCTCCAAGATGTCAGCGTGCTTTATCTAAGTGTGCACGCTGCAGGAGGTACAGCGAGGCTGCCGGCAATATTGAAGTCACAATCTTTTGTAACCCAATTACGGAAGTGATATCCTTCAATGTTGCTGCATTCTAATGGCTAAAAGCAAGTTACCATAGAGGAGCCAATCATACAGAGCCATGAACACCTGGGGGCGCAAACCACTGGGCCATCATCGTTTTCCTACCACACAATTCAATTCAGGAAACCAAAGACATAGCAGAAATGAGAAAACAAGAAAGAAAAAGGTGCAAATTATAGATTAAAGGCTACAATGTCTAGTCGTTATAATCAGTTTTTCTCTGAGGCCACAACTCCAACTCTTCCAGGAAACCATGCCACTTTTTTTTTAGAGTCAGAATATTCCCATTGCTGTGAGTTATTTGCAAAGGCTAAGTCAAAATACTCAAGTCCTTGACTTCATGTTGCAAAGTTTAGATTTGATTCAAGATAAGCATTTGGCTGTCTCTGTGAATTCTTTAAGAATCAAATGATTAATTATTAGTTCTCGGCATACACTCACAGCATCTATGTGGTAAACTGTTTGCAAATACAGCCCAAAGTTTCTACCCCTTGCATAACTACATCCTTGGCAGTGCAACATTGCTGTTTCACCCTGCAAGAGGTGGAGCCTTCACTTTGGACTAGACTTTTGATTTGCTGTAGTCAATAAAAGGCAAAGGAAGTGACAGTGTACTTGTTCTGAGCTAAATCACATCGGCATTCCACACTTCCACTGTCTTTACTGGAACTCTAATGCCTCTGAGGATGCAGCCTAACTAACCTGCTGAGGAGTGGAAGACCACACGGGGCACAGCCAAGTCTGCACAGTTGCTGCCAAGGTGAAACACCTTACACGTGATCAGCCCAGCCAACATAACACCGTCAACCATCTGGTCCTCAGCGGACCAGAGGCACATAAATGAACCTCTCTCAGACCACCCAAGATCACTAGACCAGCCTGGCCAAGTGGTAGACTCATGAGAAATGAGTAGTCATACTAAGCCGCTATTTTTGGGATGATTTATTATGTAGTAATATTTTAATGGGAATCAGCAAGATAGTTATATAGAAGGTGTTACTGAGGGAAGAACTGAATAAAGCCATTACTAGGAAAATAGTAGTGTGAGGTAAATAGGCCCCACGACACAGTAGGAGCACTTAGAAAGACATCTAACATTTAAGAAGTCAGGTTATAGTAATCTTCCGTGAAATTAAGATGTCAATGAATTATTGGGAAACCAGAGCCTTATAATCTAAGAGAACATTTTTCCAAAGACATAAGTTAGATATCATCTTGTTATTTTAGTCTCCTTATATTTCAATAGGTAATTATAAATACTAAAAATTGATATTTTGGAAAAGAAAGTCATAGAAGCAATTTTAAAGTAAGCTCTCAAAGTAGGTACGTTTCTCACATCATCTGTAAGGAGCTTCCGTGATACAGAGGAAGGACACCCTTACTATGTGTGTGACTGGGTTTCCGTGTTTTCACACAGTATGATTAGTAACTGATAGATGACACCATCTAACATACACTTGAAATGGAAATGGTCTTAGAAGTAGCCTCAAATGGGGAAAGGATCTGAAGGACCATTTAACCTGATACATTTCTGCTAAATGGATTCCCCAGGTGATATTTCTCGGGGCACATAAAAGCTAACAGTGGCTAGCTCACCTGATTTTGGCTCTAAATATTAGTTCTTTCTTATATTTAACCAAAATCCAACTGCTCCTAACTTCTGTTCATTGATTCTTGGTCTCCTTACGGTGCTGTAGCACAATGAATGTAATTTCTCTTAGCTGTGGCAATTTTTCAAATATCTGAAGGCAGCTAGTGCAATTGTAGAAAAGTATTCTCCTTTTAAAGATTAATAACCCACAACCCCACTTCCTTTCTTATTTCTTATCCAACTAGTTTTAAGTACCTTCAATATTCTAATGGATTTCCTACAAATAAAATCTAATTAAAATTAAGCCAAACAAAAATTTTAAATGCAGGATCTATAACTCAAGATAATACTCCAGTTTATACAGAACTTAACTAAAACCCCATGTCTTTTAATATGTAGCCCTACCATACCATCCCTTAATTAGTTTATGTCTGTGAAATTCATAATGGAAGCTAGGTGCAGGGTTTCATATCTCTATCTATCTATCTATCTATCTATCTATCTATCTTATTATTTCTTCCTCTAAATTATGCCCCAACTGCCAACTGTTTAACCCAATCTCTTCTTCCTACTGGGGAATATAAACTTTCTTGTACAATGCCTAAGTCATTGAATAAATGTTGACCAGTGCAAAGACTATGAAGGGCACTTACATAAAGTCTCCAGAATCCTTCCTCCAGCCTGGCACTGATTCGTCGGTAAGCACGGTGGGTATATTTTATCACCTGCTATGAAGCAATACAACTGTGCAGCCATTGTCCCCATTTATCGCCACCTCATTCTCAAGGACGTTATGCTAGGTTTCATATATCCACGTCTACAACACTTCTATGACTGACAACCCAATCACCAATATGAAAAAACAGGTTTTAGTTTTATTCTTCCTTCATGTTATACAAAATGAAACTCAAACTGTGGCAGCAACTGTGCAACTTTGGCTATTAGAAACCTTATTTTTAAAATTATTGATACTTTTAAATTTTTGTTGGAACCTTTCTGTATATGCATTTAGATTTTCATTAGATTATTAATTATGTGACCACATCACTATCTTCTTACCTTCTTTTCCCTTGTTCTCTGATTCAACTACACTAAGAAACATTATTCTCATTAATGTTCTGACTCTGTTCATTCTGACCCTCCCTTCTAACTGCTCAAAATCCTTCCACTCATAGATACAATAGGCTCCAGCAGAAATAGGTCTTTGAGAAACCAGACTAATTACCCATAACTCTTAAATAAGATAAAATAGAAAAATGAACTGTAATCTCAGCACTTCAGCAGGCCAAGGCAGGTGGATCACTTTAGCTCAGGAGTTCAAGGCCAGCCTGGGCAACATGGCAAAACATTGTCTCTACCAGAAATACAAAACTTCGCCAGGTGTGGTGGCACATGCCTATAGTCCAGCTACTTGGAAGGGTGAGCTGGGAGAACTGCTTCAACCCAGAAGCTTGAGGCTGCATTGAGCCAAGATTGTACCACTGCACTCCAGCCTGGGAACCCTGTCTCAAAAAAATAAAGTAAAAATGTGAAAATGCAGAATAATGAGAGAGATTTCATATAAGTTTCAATAAAATACAAATCAACTCAGATCAATAGATACTTACTAAATGTCTACATTTTAATGCTGTAAACTAGGAACAGTGGAGACTATAAAACATATAGGTGCTGTTTTGTGAGAAAAGGCAATATGCATAATCATGTGAAGAAGGGGAAAAAACCTTAAATAAGAGCACCAAACAATTTTAAAAGAGATGTCACAAAGCAGAATATGATTCACTGCCAGATTAATTATTCAGACAAGAAATTTTACAAGCGTTCAGGAAAGGGGGTGCTAACTTCAGGCTGGGGTGGTGAGGCCCATGAAGATAAATGCGAGCTGCTACTGCAGCTGGATGAACGAATAAACTTCAGACAAGAAGGCAGAGGAGAGGACACCTTGGAAATCTGGCACGGCGTCAGCACAAGTATTTGCTGGAATGACTGGAGTACCAGGCAAACTTTTTTGGAAGAGTTTTCAGAAACTGTCAGAGAGAAGGGAGAGGAGTCAGTAAGTTCTTGGAGAAGCTAGTGACATATTTTTGGAAAGAAGATTGAGGAAGCTATTTGGAGAGAGGTGAGGATTTGTGAAATAGCTTGGAATGGGCGTAAGCGGAGAACATAAGCTGTGGTAAGAAGGTTTTTTAAAAAACGCAAACGATTCTTCTCTGTTTCACTGTGTCTTTTAAAAATAAAGGAAAAAATAAAGTTGATTAGAGATTTCATCGTTTACTTGCTCCTGGTTATTTATGGTTATAGACACCTAACACTGAACAGACTATGATTGTGTGCCTGCTCCCACGGGGCCGACAGTGAGAAGTCTATGCTGTGAGCCCAGGGCCAGCAGGGATTCCTCTTTCTCAAACCATGCAGGGAGGAAACATAAGAAAGCAGAGGAGTTAAAGTCAGTCACCAGTAGTGGCAAGAGCCATACAAAGATGCCAAATCTAGAGCACAGAGCCATGCTAAGAAGGATGTGAGAGCTGGGAGGGGCAGACACCAACAGAGCACCCAGGTGTCGCACAGAAAACCCTGTCATGGGCGCTGTAATCCATGCTGGCTTTTATGTTGCCACAGTGGTAGGTTTAAAGGGCTCTGAACGGGAGGGCGGTGTTGCCAGCGTGCTGCTGATTGAATCTTCTGACCTCTGAATTCAGATGATACCCTACTGGACCACCGTGTGTCACAGCCGACTTTACAACCTGTGCAAACCTCATGCCTACCACACAGCCTGGCTCATGTTGCCAGAGGTCGTCGCTCTGGCATTCTGTACCAACTGCATGCTCTGCAGTCGCTGTGTTGCTTCCCTTTCTCTGGTTTCCCACATGCACAATCTTGCTGGGCCTGAGCCAGCCTCCCTCCTAACTGCTCTGCCTGGCAGGGAGTGCGCCTTCCTTCTTAAGCTCCTTCTCATACAACCTGTTTCTGTACCACAAACGTGGCACCTACCCTCGGCCATCTTACATTCTTACTGACCGTTTGGTCATATGTACGTTCTGTTATTTAAAATTTAAACTTCTTTTCAGTATTATATTTTTATTTCTTTATGTACCTGTATAGCAGTGCTTAGCAAAACGTGTTTTCTCTTACATGTATATGTACATACAATATTCCAATATGTAGTTACATATTATATACTTATGCGTGCAGGCACACACATGCATGCACATGCACACACATACACATGCACAATTACTTTTAATCTGTAGTCACTGCAAATATCTCTATAAAATGTCCTGCATAGAGGAATGTATTTGAGAGATTATGTATAGATTCAAGATTTTTCTTCCCTTCACTTCAGCAGTTCAATTCTAAATAATTATTTATATAGTGAGGTACATAGGCTTTAATTTTGTGTTCATGAAATCACTTCTTTTACGAAGTGTTTTTCAAAATGACACTCCTGTTGGTCTTTTCCTAAGATTTTCTGCAAACGGAATTTAGTTACTCAATTCTAGCTAAGAAAATAGGCTTTCAATGAACATTCTTAGGACACTGTGTCCTACTGATGACTAAATTACCTGAGAAGACAATTACAATTAAATTCACCATCGTGTACAAAAGTTACTAGTCACAGAATGATTTCAAATGACTGCTAAAAGATTTTCTATGGAAAGCTCACTTCTTCATCCATTTGGACTGCTGCAACAAACTACCATGGACTTGCTGGCTTAGAAACAACAGAAATTTATTTCTCACAGTTCTGGAGCCTGGGAAGTCCAAGGTCAAGGTGCTGGCAGCTTCAGTGCGCGACTATTTCGTGTCTGTGTGTGTGTGTGTGTGTGTGTGTGTGTGTGTGTGTGATCTCTTCTCTGTCCTCACATGGTGAAAGCAGTAAGGGAATCTCTCCAGAAGCTTTTGTAAGCGTGCTAATCCCATTCATGAGGGATCCACTCTCATGGCCCAGTCACCTCTTAGAGGCCCCACCTCCTAATACCATCACCTGGGGGTTAAGATTTCAAGATATGAATCTGGGGGAGAAGTAAACATTCATTACATTGTAGCTCCATTATCCATAGTTTATAAATGGTGTGTTCCTCATAATGAAGTCTATGTTATATATTTTTCATAATATATGCACCTATACTCATTTTTCCAGTAGGACTATTATTCTAAATCATGAGAAAACATGCATGAAAATTCAAAGAAATGAAAGCCTTATGTTAAAATTTATATGACTAAAAGAGATACAGGAATGTCCTGACACAGCAGGCGTGGAATGTTCATAGTCATCTCTGGGGTAGAATAGATGAGGTGCAGTTGACAGGATGCCAAGGAACCTGGCACTTGTCTTTTCAATTAGTATGTTCCTGCATCACACGTGACACTAAAAGAAGCTAATTATTTAAATGACAGAACTAACGTAATTGTTAGGTAAAAGTTATATCTATCTAAATTATTTTATAACCAATCAAGTAAAATTAGACTTGTTTTTAATTTTTGAAGAAAATCAAAGCAATACAGTACTAGGAGAAATCCTAAGTGTAATGATAATACAAATATCTCTTATTAAAGCAATTGTATGGTAACAAAAGCTATTCAATTATAAAGGATAATATTCAAAATATTCAATAACTCAGAGTATTTCCAGGTATAAGGGTAAGTTGGGCTAGTTTTCACTATAATCATATGTAAAAGATAAAAAATACTGTAATTTAAAAAATAGATAACATAGAGACATTAAATCAAAGAAATGTATAAGAGTCATAGACTCCATCAGAAAAAGGACTATTCTTCACTAGATCTCTATTTTCCTATTTGTAAAATTATGATAAAATATTTGCTTTTTCTGTCAGGATTTCTGTAGAATCAAATGATTTTAAAAGAATATTCATATACATGTAAGGCATTCATTTTATCACTAATAACTTTGATATACCACAATTCAGTTTGCGAATGTTATGAGTATGAAAGCCTCCCACCTCTGTCCTCCCTTACTCTTTCTTTTCCCCAAGATGTTTTTTTTCTTTCGGTGATCACTCTCCTGGGCCCTGGGGGTAACCTTGTGAATGCTACACAGCTGTTTTGAGATGGTTCATTTTTATGTGTCAGTTTGGCTAGGCTAAGGAATAACTAGATAGCTACCAGGACATTCTAGGAATGTCTGTGAGAGTATTTCCAGAAGACATTAGCATTAGAATCAGCAGACTGAGTAAATATCCACTCTCACCAATCTGTACCTGAGCCCAGAGAGGACATAAAGCAGAGAACGGGCGAATCGTCCCCTCTTCTTGAGATGGCAGAGCCACCTTCTTCTCTGAGATATGGAGCTCCTAGTTCTCAGGCTTCAGACTCTAGGACTTATACCAGTGAATTCTCAGTTTTCCAGACTTTGGCCTCACATGGAGCGTTACACCACCAGCTTCCCTGATTCTCAGGACTCTGGACTCAGGCTAAATTAGACCACTGGCTTTTCTGGCTCTCTGTTTGCAGACAGAGAATACTGGAACTTCCTGGCCTCCATTCCTCCCTTACTGCATGAGCCAATTCCCATAATAAATGCCCTCTTATATGCGTATGTATATATATGTATGTATCTATCTATCATCCCTATCTATCTATCATCTATCATCACTATCATCCTTATCTATCATCTATCATCCCTATCATCCCTATATCTATCTATCTATCAATCATCTATCATCTCTATTTATCTATCATCTATCATCTCTGTCTATCTATCTATCTATCATCCCTATGTATCTATCCATGCATCCATCCATCCATCTATCCATCCCCTATTACTTCTGTTTCTCTGGAGAACCCTGACTCATATCATTTTCTTCAAAGACCTCTCAAACTATTAGAAAAACCAGGGATAGCATTCTCCAATTCCCAAACACTACTTTCAGTTTTACCCCATTCAGTATGATATTAGGTGTGGGTCTGTTTTACATAGCTTTTACTATATTGAGGAATGTTCCTTCTATACCCAGTTTTGGAGGTTTTTAAAATGAAAGGATGTTAAGTTTTATCAAATGCTTTTTCGGCCTCAACTGAATGATCGTATGGACTTTGCCATGCATTATGTTGCTCTGATGTATCACATTGTTTCATTCACATATGTTGAACCATTCTTGCATCACTGGAAGAAATCTCGCTTGGTCACGATGAATGATCTTTTTAATGTGTTGTTGTATTTGGTTTACTAGTATTTTGTTGAGGATTTTTGCATCAATGTTAATTATAGATACTGGCCTGTAGTTTTCTTTTTCGGATGTGCCTTTGTCTGATTTCAGTATCAAGGTAATACTGGCCTCACAGAGTGTGTTTGGAAGTATCCCCTCCTCTTCTATTTTTCAAAATAATTTCAGTATGATTGATACTAGTTCTTCATTAAATGTCTGGTATAATTCATCGCTGAGACTAACAAGTCCCAGGCGTTTCTTTGCTGGGAGAATATTTATTATGTTTTCTATCTCATTACCTGTAATGGCTCTGTTCAGGTTTTGGACTTATTTATGATTCAATCTTGCTAGGTTGTACATGCCTATGAATTTGTTTATTAATTCTAGGTTTCCCAATACACTGGCATATAGTTGTTCATAGCAGCCTCTCCTCTAATGATCCTTAGAATTTTTTTTGGTATCAATTGTAATGTCTCTTTCTTCATCTCTGGTTTTATTTGTGACTTCGTTCACATTTTCTTTATTAGTCTTTATTAGGCCATCTTTTCAAAAAATCAAGTTTTCAAGACTCTTGTATTTTCTTTTTTTAAACAGAGTCTTGCTCTGTCACCCCAGTGTTGCCCCAGGCTGGAGTGCAGTGGCACAATCTCGGCTAAATGCAACCTCCACACCCCCAGCTACAGCGATTCTTGTGTCTCAGCCTCCTGACGTAGCTGGGACTACAGACACGTACACCAGGCTCCTCTGATTGTTGTATTTGTAGTAGAGAAGGGCTTTTCCATGTTGGCCAGGCTGGTTTGGAACTCCTGGCTGAAGTGATCCACCTGCCTCAGCCTCTCAAAGTCATGGAATTACAGGCATGAGCCATCGTGCCGGCCTGTTTTCTTCATTCTAATTTCATTTATTTTTGGTCTGATCTTTATTATTTCTTTTTCTACCTTTGGATTTGGTTGGCTCTTACTTTTCTGGTTCTTTCAGATGCATTGTCAGGCTGTTTATTTGAAGAATTTCTTCTTTTTCATCTAGGTGCTCATAGCTACAAGCCTCCTTCTTAGTATTGTTTCTGTTATATCCCATAGGTTTTAAGAGGTCACATTTCCATTATCATTCGTTTCCAGAATTTTATCAGTTTTCTTCTTAATCTTCTCATTGGCCCATTAGTCATTCAGGAGCATATTGTGTAATTTCCATCTGATTTTATAATTTCCAAAATTTTTCTTATTGATTTCTAGTTTTATATGATTGTGGTCAGAGAAGATACTTGACATTATTTTAATTTACTTGACTGTTTTAAGACTTGTTTTGTGGACTAACTTATGGTCTATCCTTGGGAATCATCCATGCTAAGGAAAAGAATGTGTGTTATGCAGCTGTTTTATGAAATGCTCCGTAAATAACTATTAGGTCCATTTGATCTACCGTACAGAGTAAGTCCAATGTTTTATTTTTTTTTCTGGAAGATCTGTGCAATGCTGAAAGTGGAGTGTTGCAGTCTCCAGCTGTTAGTATACTGGGGTATATCTAAGCTCGAATCATATGTGCCTCATACATGTATGGGTGATCCAGTATTAGGTGCCTGTATATTTACAGTTGTCATACTGTCCGGCTGAATTGACCCTGTTATGATTATATAATGACCTTATCTCTTTGTAGTTGTCCTCATATTTATTTGTATAGAAGTATAGCCACTCCTGCTCTTTTTCGGTTTACATTAACTCTTATATTTGCTGTTTTGAGGCCATTTTATGGGTCTTGTAAGCATGCCTTATTGTTTTTCTTTCTTTTCCTCCTTGATTGTGTATTTTTAAATGGACAGTCTTCAAGCTCACTAGCTCTTTCTTCTGTGAATTAATTCTGCTATCAAGATACTCAAAGTCAGTCTTCACTGTCACTTACATTTTTCAACTCCAGAATTTCTGCTTGATTCTTTTTATATATTTCAATGTCTTTGCTAAATTTATTTGATAGGATTGTCAATTCCTTCTTTGAGTTGTCTTGAATTTCTTTGTTTCCTCAAAACAGCTATTTTTGAATTCTCTGTCTAAAAGGTCACATATCGCTATCTCTCTGGGATTAACCCCTAGTGCCTCATTTGGTGAGGTCATGTTTTCCTGGATGGTCTTGATGCTTGTGAATTTTTTTCAGTGTCTAGGAGCATTAAAGAGTTAGGGGTTTACTGTAGTCTTTACAGTGTGAGCTTGTTTGTACTCATCTTTCTTTGAAGGCTCTCCAGGTTATCTGCAGGGACTTGGGTGTTGTGATCGGAATTTCCGGTCACTGCAGCTGTACAGGGAACACCCTAAAGCCCAATAACCCTGTATTTCTTGCAGACTTGTAGAGGCACCGCCGTGGGAGCCTTGAATGAGGTCTGGAAGAATTCTCTGGATTGCCAGGCAGAGACGCTTGCTCTCTTACTATCTCCCAAACAAATGAAGTCTCTCTCTCTCTCTCTCTCTCTCTCTCTCTCTGGACTGAGTTGCCTGGAGCCAGAAAAGGGGTGAAATAAGCATCCCTATGGCCACCACCACTGGAAGTCAGCATATCACTAGGTCTTACCCAAGGCCAGCTATACCCAGTACGTGGCTCCCACCTATATCTGCTCAAGGTCCTAGGGCTAAACAATCAGCAGGTAGTGACACTCGCCAGTCCTGTGTTCTTCCTTTCAGGACAGCGAGTTCCACCGGGCCCCAGGCAGGTCTAGAAATGCTGTCCAGGTAGCAAGGCCTAAAGCTGGAAAACTTAGAAATACACTTGCTGTTCTATTCTCCTGCAGCTAGGCTGGCACTGAAACCACATGGCAAAGTCCTTTCTGCTCTTCGTTTCCTTTTGGACATTCACTTTCCAAAACAGTAAGACCAAATAAAAACAGCATAAGGCCAGCTAAATCCATTTCCCTATCTCTCCTCTTTTTTTTTTTTCAGCTTACTGAAAAGGTAAACAAAATTCTTTCCCTGTGTCTCAATATTACACCTTATTCAAGAGAAAACCAAATTTTACCTTTTACCCTTTACAGTGTATTAACGCTAAACCTAACTTTTAATTAAACTTTACAAACAAATCATAAGATTTCAACTGATTTCTAAGATTTGTAAGATTTCTACAAACCTCTTATACCTCTTCATCATTGTCTGTAAAACAGCAGATCGATGCTCCAAGAAAACCCATTTACTTCAACCCAGGGGCCTAGATGATGGCCTCGTATCAGTGTGCTTTTTACTTAAATATTTAATTTATAGAAAAACTAAATAATCCTCTTTAAATTTTAACCAATTTGCTCACATACAGAATTCCTTTGACAAGGTCAGTCTTCTAGAAAGCTTGTACAACTTGCTTAAAACTTTAGTTTTGTCCTATGATTCTTTACCTTAAATCAATCCTTAAATACTTCTAGATCAAATTATTTTCTCTTAAAAAGAACCACACTACCACATCTTTTAACATTTTTTTAACCAAAAGCAAATCCTACCTCTTCAATACACTTTGTGTCTAGTGGTTTTAATTACATACATAATTGTAATGTTAACTTACGAGTTAGTGAGTAACTCCTATTTCTAGTGAGAAGCCTGGGACATAAGCAATTTTAATTATGCACCAGCTGCAGAGCCAAGGGCAAAAGACAATGCCTGGGGCTAGTCTTCATCAGATCCTAAAGGCTCAAATCTAAGGACAGAAGTTTATAGATAAGCAAGCGTCAGAAGCAAAGTTTTATATCCTAAAACATCTAGTAGAGACAGTGACTAATTCAGGCCAAATGTCTAAATTCTGAAGATGTTTCTATTTTACATTACCAATAATTTAAACATTATCTTTATTTAACAAAAATTAATAAAATAAAGTGAACCGGAAAAGCATTCTGGCTTATTTACTTAATATATAAGTCAATTTGATAGCCATATATACAGTACACAGACATATACTTGTGTTTACATAAAGACATATACCATCATAAAGACTTTGCAGTTTTGATTTTTAAATTTTAGCCATGAGACAGATACACTCACGAGTTTAAAAGACAGTTGGATTAAATTGTGAAAAGGTTAAAGTTTATCTGCCTCACAAGGCCATGATTAATGCCCTCGCTGAGGTTTGGAGAAAACAGGGCTGCAAATTTATGTCTCACAGCACAGAAACAGAGGAAAGGCTTGGGTGTGTAAGAGGAAGATTGAAACGAATTCCAAGGCAACACAAAATCATACAAGTCAATCACTGCATTTTATAAGAGCAATTTTATTTACATAGATAGTTTTTAATTTAGCCTCTGTCTTTCAATTGGACCACTGAGCTCAGAGAAGACCCCACAGTGAATCCTGAGTCCCCAAAGAGAAAGACCTTCCACATGACCAGAACGTATCATGCTTTTACGGTGTACTCTGTTACAAAGACATTTTTCTAAGCGTTTAAACTGCATACTTTCTTGTCTTAAACATGCAATAAGTAGCCCTTAGGGTAATAATTATTTACTGTCAGCAACTGGCACTAGCCATCTCTCAAAGTACATCTATCACCTAGCTATTACATACACCAAGGTCTCAGATTTTCTCATAATGTAATTTTCTGATATCCTCAAAAGACGGAAAGATTAGATAATGCAATGGAAAAGGAGAGGAGATTTTCGACCTGAGTGGAAGCTGACTGCTTACAAATCTTGGGATTCCATGAGGAAAAACAGAGGCTCTTCTCAACCATAGCAGCCTGAGCTGACATCGTTTCTGTTTTAACCCAAGGAATCTCAGGCTGTTAGAAATGTTCTTTGTCGTTTTAGGTTCCACGTGTGGCATATAGTGTGTCAAGCAGAAGTAGGCATTTACAGAGTTCAGCTGACTGAGATGTTTTTACGGGGTGAGAACAGAGGCCTAAATTATATACATCATTCATAATTTTACATGTGTGTGACCTAAACATCCATTTTAATTAAGTCAGATTTTGACTATAGGGCTCTTTAAAAATTATTTCAATCTCTTATTAACAGATATTACCCAGGACAAGCATATGATATTCTGGCTTTTGAACTTCTTTACCAAACATAGCCTCCCCGGTGAAACCAACATGGCTTACCTAAGGTTTGACTTAACCACGGCAAGTCTTTTCTCAAGAGAATTCTCAAGGCTAGCCACGGAACTATTATGTGTCTTTAAAAATTTAACCTCCCCTCAATTGTTTAGAATAAGAGTGTCTGGTAGAGGACTTTTGGCCCCGTTCCCCAGCCATGTGGAAAGGGCCTAATTCCCGATAAAGAAGGCCCTTCCTCCCCGACAGGGAGGGTCCCTTATCTCACTCTATCCTGGCCGGACCCAAGACCAGCAACCTTCCCGCCCAGTGGCCCACTGAACCAGTCACCATCTGCCCCACCAGCTCTCCTGTAACCTCCCGTCCCACAAGCTCCCGCCCGGCAGGCTTCCTGCCCAGCAATCAACCTAGCCAATTACTACCCGCCAGGTCAGCTCTCCCACCGCCACAGGCCCTCTGTCCCTATAAAGTCGACCGAACAAAGAAAGCGCGCGCGATTCCTCCCTTCCCGCTTGAGTCGCCCGGAGATCCCAATAAAGTCGGTACCGGTCACCACGTGTCCTGCCTCGAGTCTATTGAGCGCCTGCCTCCGTGGGTCGGGGTCCCACAGCCGGGGTCGCACAAAGAGATCTCTAAAATATTTTCTATCTATCTTTTGGCCACTGACAATTAGAATTTTCAATGGTGTAATTCATTCTAACAGTGACTTAATCCCAAAGTCTTTTTAAAGCCTAGGTGGTAATTTTCCAGGTTTTCATCCTATACCTAGAGAGGGAATAGAGGAGACAGACACATGACGCCCAAAAACTTATTGTCAGAAATAAACTTCAGATAGTAAAAGATGAAAAAGGCCCCACAGAGGTAGGAAACTTTAAAACAAAACTTCCCTAATAGCTTGACGTGTTCAGTATGAAAAGCGTGTTCCTTAAAATATTATGTCTCCGATTCCCAGTTCTTTCAGCCTGGCCAGCTGACGTGAACGGAAACGTTCACACCCTCTGGATGTGCGTACACCCACAGAGTCACAAAGTCAAGCTCCCAAGACGTAGAACAACATGAAAGGGAAACCTCATCCAGCTTTTATGTCAGGGACCCAGAGCATTTGTCTTCACAGACATCGCTCTAGTAAGAACGGCAAAAAACTGAGCAGTCTACAAGGCTACAATGGCAGCACACGGGGCTTCCACCCTGCGGTGCCCTCCTCATAACAGAATTACACAAAAAGACAGAGGAAAGGGCAGCAACACAAAACGGCCACTTCTGAGAGACAAAGGAGCCAAACAATATGAATATTCATACCTCAATGCACCACAAGTCCACCAGTCACCGCAACACAAGCTTAGTCCTACAAATACTTTTCGTCACATTAATCAAAACCTTGCAGATGAGACAGTAATGTTTACCACTCGGCTGGAGTGCACTGAGACAGAGGCCACGAGCTTGGCAGGTAGGAATTTTTTACGCCTTTGCCAGCAGGATGGGTTCCTGGTTTCCCTTCACTGCACCTTCCAGAAGAGAAGTGCAGCTCTGATAATCGCCTGGCTTGTTCCACTATACTGTGAGGGTCATAGGCTCTTGGTCCCCTAGAGATTTGCTAACCATCGCTGACATGAGGCAGACTGATTCAGAGGAGAAAAAAATACACATTTATTTAATGTGTATACATGGGTGCCTCAGAATAAAAACCCAGCTGCCCAGTGAAATACAGAAACTTCCTCATTATCCTGAGGTCACAGTATATAACGCAGACTCAAGAGCATGGTCAGATACTCGTCAGGCGCAGTGGCAAGACAGGTTGAGAGGGAGAGAAAGGAAGAAGCTTGGCCAGCAAAGGTAGCCTTGTGATGTTCGTGAAGCTTCCCTCAGAGAGAATATATGGTAAATATTTCTTTTCAAACTTTAAAAGGTGTCAGTGTCTCCTGGATCCTGGGAAAGGCACAGAAAGGGTGGTGGGGGGATGGCAGCGTTAATGGAGAGCTCTACAGATGCAAATTTCCCTCACTTAAGAGACAGCTTTGCAAGGCCACTTCTGTCAGGACGGCCAAGTGGCAGCTACTTCAAAATATTTCAAAGAAATGCATTTTGGAGTAAAATTTCAACATTAATCTGGAAAGATCTCAATCAACACTAGTTTATGGATGCTTATGGAAGTCATCTGATGATATCAGCGAAATGTAAAAAAAAAAAAGTAGTTTAAAAAAAAAAGAAAGTAGGGTTGGGAGTGGCACCCGTAATCCCAGCACTGTGGGAGGCCTAGGTGGGTAGATCACAAAGTCAAGAGATGGATACCATTCCGGCCAACAGGTGAAACCCCGTCTCTACTAAAATTCAAAAAATTAGCTGGTCGTGATGGCAGGCATCTGTAGTCCCTGCTACTTGGGAGGCTGAGGCAGGAAAATTACTTGAACCCGGGAGGCACAGGTTGCACAGCTGAGATCGCCCCACTGCACTCCAGCCTGGTGACAAAGCAAGACTCCGTCTCAAAAAAGGAAAAAAAGGAAGGTTTTTTTTCTTCTCTAATTCTATGTCCTCTGTGAATCGAAAGTATCTGAAATAGGTCTCAATCAATTTAGAGAGTTTACTTTGTTAAGGATAAGGGTTCAACCATGACACAGCCTCAGGAGGTCTTAATGACAGGTACCCACAGTAATCATGGTATAGCTTGGCTTTATGCATTTTAGGGAGACATGAGACATCAACCAGTAAGTGTAAGATGTACATCAGTTCTGTCCAAAAGGCAGGACAACTCAAAGGGGAGCGTCCAGGTAACAGGTAAGAGACAACTGCTGCATTCTTTTGAGTCTTTGATCAGCCTTTTACTGGATGCACAACTTACATGTGAAAGGGAGGTAGAGAAATAGTCACTAACGTTTTAGTCTGGGTCAGTCAATCTGCATTTTCACATGAACAGTAAGACAGACGAAGCCATCTGATATGCATTTGTCTCAAGTGAGCAGAGGAATGATTTGGAATTCTGTCCATCCTTTGTCCTGCTTCACTGTGAAGGTAAGGAATCTATTTACACTGCCAAGGTAAAAATCAGCAGAATTGTTTTAGGGTGAAGATCTTAAGGCCCACAAGGAATTTTTGTGTGAGAAAATTGTGAGGGAGGCAAGTAGCTTTTTTTTTCTTTGTAGCTGGCTTATTTAGGAATAAAATGTATTGCTTGTGTATATTTAACTTGCATAAATGCTATTTGTACAATACATGTTACTGTCTTTCTTTTTTCCTGAAGTGTTATGTAGGTAGTTACTCAGACATAGCAGGGTGGGAGGGCCCCACCAGCAGTAGGAATGTCAGGTGACCATGAGGTGAGGGTCAGTGGGTTTACTTAGAACTGACTCTAAAATAATAATGGGTCGCAGCCTGTGCCAGGGAAAGGCAGTCTCCCAATAGACAGAAAACACTTGACACTGGTAATAAGGCGCTTCCTGATAAGATCCTAGGAGTTGGGCAGGTGGGCTCAAGCAAACACACCAAGAGGCAAAATGGCAGAGTTTAACGGGCATATAGTATATGATCTTTCTCTGGGAAACTTGACTGGGAAGGGGAAAATGCCTTAAGTGAGTATGTGCACAATTTCAGAAAACACTGTCCATGGGGTCCCTCCCAAGTGCTATCAGGCCACTGCGCATGTGGACAGCCCGCCCCAAGAGAAGCATCAGGGGAACAGGGATTCCACCCCAAAAGCACGCTGAAGTATAAGGCCCCAAGTCAAAGGGCAAACCGCACACTTCAGTCTCTCAAGTCACCTGCTTGGCCCTCTTCCAAAGTGTCCCTCACTTCCTTTCATTTCTGCTCTAAACTTTTTAATAAACCTTATTTGCCCCTTTAGGTAGGTTGTGATTTTATTTTGTCTGATCATTAGGCTTTAAGTCCAGCTGCTAAAACACTCTAAGCAGCAGCATGTTGGTGAGAAAGGTACACTGGGGACTCTGCAAGTGTATGTTTTAGGTTCTGGAAGAAGGTTAAAGAGTCAACAAAGAAATTCTGCAATGTCTCATGGCAATCATCCTAAAGAAAATAAGAAAATAGGAAGAAAAGTTTCATTTTCAAAGTGAAATTGCAAGTCAGAAGGAAATTCTTATGCTAACTCCAAAATTTAGGCAAGTGAATATTAGTGCCAGTTCCTGCTATCTGGATGAATGACTTCAAATCATTACAAAATTATTTGCTGGAGGGTGAAAAAAATCAAATTACAAAAGATTATTTGCATATGATACATAAGGTTATGATATGCAATATTTTACTGCCAAATTGTGCTTTTGGGGTTTAAATTAGCTTCTAACCAAAAACTCGACATTGTTGTTTTGAATATTTAACAATTAAATTTTAAGTGGCATTGGCAGTGGGGAGACAGACTTTTTTTTTTTTTTTTTTTTTTTGAGATGGAGCCTCACTCTGTTGCCCAGGATGGAATGCAATGACGCCATCCTGGCTCACTGCAATCTCTGACTTCCAGGTTCAAGCAATTGTATTGCCTCAGCCTCCCAAGCAGCTGGGACTACAGGCACCCAACACCACGCCGGCTAATTTTTGTATTTTTAGTAGAGATGGAGTCTCGCCATATTGGCCAAGCTGGTCTGGAACTCCTGACCTTGTGATCTGCCCACCTCAGCCTCCCAAAGTGCTGGAATAATAGGCGTGAGCCACTGCGCCTGGCCCAGACAGGCAGTTTTCTAAGTGGGAAGAGACAGGTCCCTGGGAGCCCCACCTTCAAGCCAGGGATGGCCTAAAGCCTGGGGACTGGGCTGCCAGTCCACAACCTGGAGTGAGAACTTCCTCGATTGATGCCTTTTGGCAAATCAAGTGGTGCCTTCTCCGTGCCTGCCTATGAACCAATCAGCATGCACTTCCTCCTGCCCATGGACCAATCACCGTGCACTTCCTCCATTTTAAGCCCATAAAATACCCCAGATTCAGCCAGACTCAGATACTCCTCAGGACAACCTGCCTACAGGTAGGAGCTACCCACTTCGGGTCTCCTCTCCAATGAAAGCTGTTCTGACACTAAATAAATCTCCTCTCCTATTTGCTCACTCTCCAGTTGTCTGTGAAACCTCAATTCTTCCTAGACACGGGACAAGAACTGGGGACCTGCCAACTGGTGGGAGCTAAAAGGGCTGTGACACTTTTCTGGCTGGCTTGCTGAGCTGCAGGTGTGAGCTAGAGGGGCTGTAACAGAATAGCCCTCTTGTCCTCTGCCAGCATCAGGCAGCTGTCCCACATGGCAGGAGACAGTGTTGAGCCGGGCCAGCCCAGGTGCCATGGGCCAGAGTAGGGCAGTGGGACTGAAAGAGCTGTAACATAAATAGGGTGAAGCATGACTTTCTGAAACATGACCCCCAGCTCACTGCGCTGCGGTGTATGAGAGCTGCGGCTCTTTGGGGAGCCCAGACCTCAGGGCACTGTGAGCCAAGGCGCGACATGTGTAACATCCTTTTGGGGGCTCTGAGGTTCCTGGCATCTCTGAGCTTTTGGGCACCACCACGTCCCCTTATCCATTGCTAGTGCCCACAGCAGAAGCCACTTGCGATTCCTCTGGTCCAGCCACAACCTCACAGGGAGTGGACATCTGTCCCAGCACCTAGAACTACCTGCCTTGTCACAGCTGCCAGCATGTCTGCCTGTGCAGACTGGCCAGGCCTTGCGTACATTCACTCACGTACCCCTTGCCACTCCGTGCCTGGCTTGCCCTTGATAGGCATAGGATCCAGGCCGATAGTGTGAGCCAAGTGCTGCCTGCCCGGCCGAGTGGGTGGAACGAGCCCAGCAGGCACAAGCAAAACTTATACAGAGACACTGCCAGCCATAGAGGTTTCTGGCTGGCAAAGAGACAACCTAAGGATCCTGTGACAGAATCTTTAAATATTATTAATCATGTTATCCTCCAAAAACAAAAGGAAACGTCTCAATGGTAGAAAATCCAGCTGTTCTTAATTCTTTTACTTTTCACATATTCCCATCTTTTTTTTAGTATTACTTTGGGACTCTGCTTTAGGAAAAATTAGATTTTTTAAAAAAGTATAATAATGATCTTTCTTTTGTGTACGCTGTCTCTTTTCTCTCTCTCACCACAGAACCTCCTTCTGAACAAACCTTTAAATATTATGAAAGAAGCATTTAGGCTAAATTTAATATATTGAAAATATAATGCTTAAGAATAAGAAAACAACTCAAGAAAGTGAGTCAAAGACTTTGAAAGATAACTCACCAAAGCAGCTATACAGATGATAAGTAAGCATATGAAAAGATGCTCAAATCATATGAGAGAAATGCAAATTAAATACAGGATCCCACCATACATCCATTAGAATGGCCAAAATCCAGAACACTGGAAACACCAAATTCTGGCAATGATATGGAGCAATCCTAAACCTCATTTCTTTCTATGGGAATGAAAAATGGCACAGCCACTTTGGAAGGCAGTTTGGCAGTTTATCGTGAAACTAAACTTATATTTCCATATGATCTAGTTATATTCCTTAATATTTACACAAAGGAGTTGAAAATTTATGTCCACACAAAATCTTGCACAAGATGTTTATAGCAGCTTCATTCATAATTGTCAGAGCCTTGAAGCAAACAAGATGTCATTCCTTGGGTAAATAGTTAAATAAGCTGTGGTACATCCAGACAATGGACTATTATTCAGTGCAAAAATAAAATGAGCCCTTTAAAAACATGGAGAATTCTTAAATGCATATTACTTGGTGAAAAAAGCCAACTTGAAAAGGCATTGTACTGTACATTTACAAAGTATGACATTTTGGAAAAGGCAAAACAAAAGAGACAGTAAAAAAGGTAAGTGATTGGCAGGGATTGGGGAGAGGAAGGAATGAACAGGCAGTACATAGATTTCTCAGGCATTAAAAATAGTCTGTATGCGTGGCTGGGCGCAGTGGCTCATGCCGGTAATCCCAGCAATCTGGGAGGCCGAGGTGGGCAGATCACTTGAGGTCAGGATTTGGAGAACAGCCTTGCCCACATGGCGAAACCCTGTCTCTGCTAAAAATGCAAAAAATTAGCCAGGCATGGTGGCATGCGCCTCTAATCCCAACTACTCAGGAGGCTGAGGCACGAGAATCACTTGAACTTGGGAGGCAGAGATTTCAGTGAACCAAGATCACACCACTGCACTCCAGCCTGGGTGACAGAGTGAGACTGTCTCAAAAAAAAAAAAAAAAAAATACTCTGTATAAGAGTTCAAGACTAGTCTGGGCAACACAGTGAGACTCTATCTTTATAAAAACTTTAAAAAATGTAGCCAGGCATGATGGCATGCACCGGAAGGGAGGCTGAGGTTGGAGGAGTACTTGAAGCCCAGGAGTTCAAGGCTGCAGTGGGCCATGATCATGCCGCTGTACTTGAGCATGGGTGACAGAGCAAGACTGTCTCTGAAAAAAAGTATTCTGTATGATATTATAATGGTGGATCTATGTCATTATACCTACCAAATGTGCAACAACAAAAGTGAACCCTAAACTAATGACTTTGGGCGAGAGTATATTCTAGACACAGATCCTTTATCACTTATGTGATTTTCAAATATTTTCTCTCATTTTTATCTCATAGTTTTCATTCTCTTTATGGTGTCTTCAAAAACTAGTCCTCAGGTTTGATAAAGTTCAATTTATCTTTTTATTTTATAAATCATGCTTTTAGTATCTTGTCTGAGAAATATGTTCCTAACTCATGGTCACAATGATTTTCGCCAGTGTTTTCTTCTAGAAATTGTATAGTTTTAGGTTGACATTTAGGTCTGTTATGCATTAATCTTTATTAAGGTGCAAGATATCAGTCACAATGTTTTTTAATGGATACCCAATTTCTTTAGCATGTTAAAAATTATTTTCCCTTGAGGGGTCATTGCACCTTTTCTGAAAATCAGTTGACTGTGTACGTATAGGTCTATGTCAGAACTCAATTCTGTTATATTCACCTGTATTTTCCCTGTCTCCAAAACCACTTGACTATTCCAGATTTAGTAGGTTAGAAATCAGACACTCTGAGGAGTCAAACTTTATTAAACTATTTCAAAATTGTGTTGGCTTGTTTATTTTCTTTGCCTTTTCATATAAATTCTAAATTCAACTTGGATGTGTCTACCTGAATTCCTACATAAGTTGTAATTGTAACTGTTTTCAAGTATTATTTCTTGTTTACTTCTATCAGTAACTGAAAGAGGAATGCTGAACCCTATACGATACTCCTGGTTTTGTCTTTTTCTACTTTAAGTTCTATCAGTTTTGAATTAGTGTATATGAAGCACTTTTGTTAGGTATGCATACATTTATGACTATCTTCTTGTAAACTGACTTTTGTTATTCTGTCATATTCTTCACTATTCTTGCCATTACTTGATTTGAAATCTACTTTGTCAGATTTTATTGAAACGTTTCCAATTTCCTTTTGAAGAGTATATGCTTTTATTACTGTTATCCATCCTTTTATCTTTAGTCCATCTCTGCCTTTCTATTTACAGTGGTGATTTTCTAAAGGCTGTAGTTGTTTTGTTATTTTACTTTTTAGCCAATCTCACAATTCCCTTAATTGGTGTGTTTACACCTAATAAATTTATTGTAATTTTCAAATGATTACATAAACTTTCTAATTTTCTCTTTGTTCAATCTTTTAAAAAAAGTTTTTTCTTCCTATTAATTTTATGATTCTGTTTTACCTACACTATTGGCTTAATTTTTATGCCTTTTAAAAACTTTAATGACTGCCCTACGTTTTATATTATACATCTTTAATTCATTAGCGTGTACTACCAATAATATTGCCTCACGTATAGTATAATAACCTTAGGTTATAATTCCTCCTTACTATCCTTAATGCTTGTTTTGTAACGTATTTTGCCTTCACATATACTGTTAATACACAAGACACTGTGTGTTTACACAGTTGTGTTATAGAGCAATTACATATGTTTTTGAAAAGGTCTGCATACTTCCCTTTTTTTCCTCCTCTTTATATGGTGGTTATATATCTTTTTTTCCTCCTCTTTATATGGTGGTTCTTTTCTTCTTACTGCTTTAAGATTTTATCTTAATTTTTTAAAAGTTTAAATATCCTATGTCTAGGGCTTGTTTGTGTGTATTGTGTTTGGTTTTTATTCAGCTTTATGTATTCTTGACCTGTTGTAGTTTTGAGGCTGTCAATTCTGGAAGCCTGTCAACCATTATTTCAAGTATTTCTCATGCCCAGTTTTCTTTCTGAAATTCTATTTATACCTATGTTAGATTGTCTGATATTGTCCGATACCTCTTGAATGCTCTATTTTCTCTCTTTTTTATCTTCTCCTTGCACTTGAGTTTGGATGAATTCTCTGATCATTTTTCAATTTCACTGATTCCTTCCTTGGCTGTTTCAGGTCTACAAATTAAGCTTTTCAAGTGATTCTGCTCCATTACTCTGTTTTTGCTTTTCTAGCCCTTCCTTCGATCCTTTCTTATACTTTTCACCATTCTGCTGAAATTACTTATCTGTTCGTGTATGTTGTCCACTCTTCCAACAGACAATGTAGTATATTAATGATATTTATTTTAGCTTTTCTGTCTGATAAATTCCATCATCTATGTTACTTCTGGATCTAGTTCCCTCCATTTGCCTTGTCTCTTACCAGTCTTTTTTCTTGATTTCTTGTATGCCTTATTTTTGTTGTTGTTGAAAGCAAGTTTGCTATGAGTATGGAGAAACTGAGGAAATGTGTGTACACACACACACGTACTATATATATATATATATATTGCACATGTGTCTAATATACATACACACACACTCTCCCTCTGGACATGGGCAGGAGTTTAACTAGACTCCAGATTCATTTCTATGAGTTATACTACATTAATCAAGCAAGGATCACTTTCCATACTGTATTAGGCCATTCTTGCATTGAAATAAAGAAAGATCTGAGACAAAGTAATTTATAAAGAAAAGTGGTTTAATTAACCCACAGTTCTTCAGGCTTTATATAAAGCATGGTGCTGGCCCCTGCTCAGCTTCTAGGGAGGCTTCAGGAAGCTTACAATCATGGTAGAAGGCAAAGGGGAGGCAGGCATGTCACATAGCAAAAGGAGGAGCAAGAGGGAGAGTGTGGAAGGGGGGTCCACATACCTGTAAATGACCAGGTCTCTGGAAAATCCACTCACTATTCTGAGGACAGCACCAAAGGATGGTGCTAAACCATTTATGAGAAATCCATCCCCATGATCCAATCCCTACCACCAGTCCCACCTCCAACATTGGGGATGACATTTGAACATGAGACTTGGGCAGGGACAAATACACAAACTGTGTCACGTACTACTGCCTCTCTTCTTGTTACCTGTCCTGCAGACCACTGTTACCTACAAACCACTGTAGCCTACGGAGGTGCAGGAAGGTGAGATGTCCTTTTTCCAATTCAACCTCAATCCCAGAACTGTGTCCAGGGATCTTAGGAGTGGGCTGCTCACTGGTCACAGCTATCGGTTAGATCAGCACAATTTCCTGCCACTATTCCAGCAGTAGAGGGTTTTTTAGCCTTCCCTAACTGAAAAGAGTTTTCAGGGTGCCCTAAGGACAATAATGTTGGCCCATCCCTTGGGAGTTAAAGTGTTTTCTTCTTTCAGAGATAGGGAGAAGGCATCTAGGTGAGATCTCCCACCTTTCTTACAGTGGCTGTTGTTCCAACACCCTAGGCTATACTGTGAGGGAAACTTTATCAGAAATTTTGCAAATCTCTTTTTGTAAGGCCTAAGAAAAAGAACCTCTGACTCCATGCAAACTCCCCTTATGTCTTGACCTCAGGGGTTTGATGTTCTCTTCTTAGCCTCCATTCAGCTTTCAATGTTTGTTAAAAGGTTTAGTTGAATTTTTTTTACCAGTGTCCAACAGCATCTTCCCCAGTGAAACTAGTGGTTGCTTCCCTTTTCTTACAAATGACTGTCTTTTCTTAGATTCTGCATCATTTGGTTGTTTATGATCTCAGTTCTCTCATAGGCTTGAGAAAAATTATGAATCTTGAGAATGTCAGACATTTTTTCTTGTTGTTTTAACATTTGATGTATGTTTCAGCCTTCAGCATCCTACAGGAAAGCCAGAAGTCCAGTGCATTTTTTGTTCATTGTAGCCAGAATATACTTTCTAAAATATATCTAAGTTATTTTCTTGATTAAAATCCTTCTAAGATTTCTCACTGCCTTTAGGATTAGAAGGACACTTATTAATATGACATAGAATCCTTTACATCATATATTACAAATTACCATTTTGTGTATCACCGTCCAGCCTATTAACATAATAACTTGCTTTTTCTCTCTCTCTCAAGTTATCTATTCATTCCTATATCTGGTCTTTTGCATTTCTTGTTCCATCTGCTTCAGAACTGCCCTACTGTTACCAAGAGTCCCTTCTATAGATAACTATCCAGTAGTGGACCTTTTCCATTTTTATACAGAGTATGGCATGCTATGCTTAATCTTAAAACTCAGATCTCTCCAGGACAAATTTCTCTCACCACCCCGACCTGTTGTGTCCTAACTGTGCTCATTCTGTTTGTGCTATTCTCTTTTTGCCCTAGTTTTCTCTTATACATCTCAAATTTGTCTTTACTTGTCTGTTTGTCTTCATCTTATACAGCAAAAATTATGTCTCCCTTTCTCTCATTTTATTGTTTATGGAAAAACTATGTAAAATATTCTAAAGAGGTTTATTGTGAGCCAATCTGAGTGATCAGAGACTGAGGAAAATACAAGCTCAAAAGCTTTGTGTAAGTGGTCCCAAGGTGGTCAGATTATAGTTTGGTTTTTTAATATATTTCAGGAGGCAGAAGTTACAGGTAAAGACATAAATCAATACATAGGAGGGTAGGCAATGGTTTGGCTTGAAAAGGTAAAATATCTTGAAGCAGGGATTACAGGTTTTTGGTAAATTCAGAGATTATTTAATTTGTAATTGGTTAAAGGAGTAAGGCTCTGTCTAAAACTTGGAGTCTGCAGAAAGGAATGTTTAAGTTGAGATAAGAATGTTATGTCAGAATCAGCCACAATATACTGGGTCAGAATGACCTATTTAGCAAGACTGATGTCCTATAGGTGTGACTTATCCCTGCCTTGCATGGTCTTAGGTTTCGCTTATAATATGATACCTAATTGCCACAAGGAGTCTGTTCTGTCAGTCTTTTGGACTCTATTTTTACATTAATTGTGATCAGTTGTGTCTAAGCTCCAAAAGGGAGGTGGTATAACAAAGCCTGTCCTGTCTGACCTCCCTTCCCATTGTAGCCAGGAACTCAGTGTTTTCTCTGGATCTCCCAGGCCAACAGGGGATCCGTTCCATCAGCGGAGGACTTTGTATTTTCTTTTTAATTTAAATGATGTTTGTTGATGACTTTCAATGGGATTTTATTTTAGAGATAAAAACAGTGAAATATATTTTTAAGTCACTTGGTATCCTTCAGTATTATAATATCATTATGGAACTATAAATATACATACAATTTACTATATATACAAAACATTAATTTAGATGAGATTAAACTGCAGATAATGCCTTAAAATACATGTTACAAGGATTAAGTCAAACGAATTTCAAACCCAAATCACTACTATCGTAGAATGTACTGTGTTAGTATTCTATCCCTCACAGAGATAATGGCCACGTTCAATGTGTCTTTCATGCTTTAACTTCTTATAAGAGGTGGCCAAATGATGGAAAAAATGTAACAGGTAATAATTATTTGAACAAAATATATTTAAATAATTGGTTTCACTTAGACAAAATGTAAAGCCTTTGAATATATTGTACACTTTTTTATATATAAAACGATAATCTATAGACAGAGTCATGTATCTCTGTGTTAGGCTTCTTAAAACTCTTGAAATTCAACAAAATCATTTATAAACCTTAGGAATTATTAGGTTGACCTTGAGCCAAATAAGATATTTGTCCCAAGGTGAAGACAAAATGCTTTTCTCTGCCTTTCACTTACTTTAAATGTTCAATTAGGTTTCAATGTATTTTTAGTCTGCCTTCCATTAACACAGTCACAAGAAACACATTTGTACTTCTCACAGTTCTTCTCGAGTATGTTTGGGAAGGTGATAAACAATTCACAAAATTACACAGGATTAACCCAGGTATACAGATGCAGCTTGCAAAAGGTGTCAGCAATGTGGGCTCTCTCTATAACCAATGGACCAGAATATGAACTTATTTATGTATACCACTGTGACATGAGGGAACCTATTTAAACACATAGAGCTTCATTTTCTTCATTTATTAAATGGGTACAATACTAGCCATATCAAAACACGGTTTAATTTTTTTTTAAATCACATATTGTTAATCCCTTAAGGTGGTACTTAATGTAAATATGCAACAGATTTTACCTGCTACCATTACCAGCTACTTTCATTATTTCATAAAAGATACTACTTTGTCAAAGTAAGGACATAACATGTATTACAAATGAATGTTCTCTTTAAAGCATGGAATATTCTCTTTAAAGTATGTTTACATTGTTTATAAACATACTTGTTCTATTTTTTTCCCCAGAAAGCAATTCTACATGCATTGCTAAAGAAAAATTTTACTAGATGAATCTAAATAGGGAAGAAAGACTTTATTCGCGATTATTGCAGTTGGGATCAAGACCACTGCAGTAAGAGAGAGATTATACTCAACTCTACTGAGACAAAAGATAAGCAAGTTTTTAGGTCTAGGATGAGCTATGGAAAAGCACTGAAGGATATTAGCAGGGAGCTGGTCAAAGAGATGATGCCATCTGCATGTGCTAAATGGATGTTTACCAAAATCAGAATTCTACCCTTCCACAGGGACTGGGAGACAGGGGTCCTACATGTCTTGATTAAAACATTTAAAAGGGATCATTCTAAGGTTTTTGGGAGAGACATTCCTGGGATGTAAAAACGGGAAGACATTGGGAGAAAATGTACATGTTAAAGGGGCAGAGAAAGTATTAACAATAGAAAATTATCTGAAGGAAATGTTCTAAGAAAAGAGTGGTCAGAGACTTACAGCTGGAAAGAAACCTTTGTAAAACTGAGTCAGTCTCAGGGGAACTAAGAGTATCTTGGTCGGTATAAAATCTAATGATCCACTTCAAAACCCCCCTCTTCAAAATATTTTATCTTTGCTTGTTAAAAGTACATTTATGGCCCTGAGATGGGAGCTGCCACGACTGGCTACTGCTGTGTAGCCAACGACCCCCAAGCTCAGTGCCTTACAACGGTTTGTTCTCGCTCACGTTCAGCTGATCTGGGCCGGCTGAAGCTGTGAGTTGCACTGGGGATCAGGCCCAGGCTGAAGGGGCAGCAGCCTTCCTGCAAACATCCTCCACATGGACCTGGTGGAAATGTGAAGATGAGCCCCTTGTTACAGGCACAATTCCAGTCTCTTCTTATGTCTCCCAACTGCCCTTTGAAGAAATCCAATCCAGTGCTGATGTTCAAGGCTAGGATACCAGAAGTACACTCTGTTCTGACCACAGCAGGGCGAGGGTGTGGAGGGAAGCAGGAGGAAACGTGTTCTATATTGGAACCTAAAGCACGCAAAGAAGTTTCTAAGTTTCACCATTCTATGTCTGGCCAGACATATTCAGAATCTGTAACTGAATGGTGGTTATGAATATAGAATGCTGGTTTTCCATGTTTTTAAATCAGTAGTCATTTTTTTTTTAATTTCCTAAATATTTCTTAATCCCTTAGCACACAGCAGATGCTACTTTAGTTGCTGAGCATACAATGGTGATCAAAACCAGATACGGTCTATGCTATTAGAGAGAATCTAGAAACTGACAAAGAGTTGTACAAAAATATATTAAATTTTTACTGTGAGCTATGCCATGGCAGAGAAACATCTGCTTCCATAATCTAGGAACTTAACGTACTCAGAGATATAAAGAGAAGCTTTTCTGAGTATGTGATGATTTAACTGAGATCTCAAGAAATTGGAGGACATAAGGTGATAGGAAGATCGTTGCAGAGAGCTGAAGAAAAAGAAGTGCTCCAGACAAAAGGAAGTCCATGAGAATCAGAAGTGCAGCACTTTACAGGCACTGGAAGAAGTGCAGTCCAGTTGGAGAGCAGAAAGCACATGGGAGCGTAATTCTACTTTGGACTAGTCCTGTCTAATAAAAATAGCATGCCAGAAATTTACATCGTTTTCAATTTTCTATTAGCTATATTAAAAAGTAAAACGAAATGGGCTAATTTTAACAATTTGTTTTAGTTAACCCAATATTTGTCAAATATTACCATTTTAACATATAATCAGTATAAAAATAGTATATTTTATATGCTTCTTTTTTCACAGAGTTTCTGAAATAGACTCATAGCAAATCTCAATTTGGACCAGCACCACTTCCGTCACCACATGTGCCTAGTAGCCACCATATCACCCAGGGCAGGTCTACACATGAATCATCTTTCAGGCAACAGTGATGAGACATTTAATATTTTAAGCATGGTCTGTGTGGAGCACAGGGATTGTAGCCAGATGACAAGATCTGTATTATGAACATAACCCTGGCTACCATGGGGATAGAGAGAACTAAACAGATTTGAAAGATATATGGGTGGTAAAATTGAGCTTTAATGGATTAAACATGGCGTGTTCAGCACAGATACCTTTTAATTTCCTGAACAATTTAACAAAAACCATAGGAGACTGTTCATCATAGAAGATGATGAAAATGGGTTCAATTTGAGACAAGCTGAGTTTGGATTACTTTTTAAACAGTTAAAAGGAGAGAAAAATTAGTGGCTGACTATACCAATTTGAGACTTACAGGAGAACACTGGGCTAGAGATTTAATTTTCCGTCATTTCTCAACGATGGGTAAAACCACACCATCATACAGTAGCTTTCATACAGTAGCCAAAAGTAAGTAGGATCAAATGAGACACAAAGAAATAAAAGTTGACTTTAAAAAGAATGTGTCCTGTATTGTTTTCTTAGTTTTCAAACACTTAATTGGAAGCATTCTCTTGAATTAGCATTCTCATTAAATCTCCTAGGATGGAAGCACATAAGGCCAACGTGGAGGAAAGAATGAAGGACAATGGAATGCCATTCTGTTTCCTTACTTAATGGGGAAATACTGAACATTTAGCATATGGCCCCATCCTCTACTTCTTTGAAGAGTGACTGCTTGAAATTCATCACAAAGTATTCTGAAACAAACACACGATAAATCTTATAGCCAAGTGCTTTTTGCAGGCCGGGTTAGGAAAAAAAGCAAACATAAAAGCATTGAATATAATGGGATTAAGAAATAAAAACAGACTTCTATAAAAGGTAAATAGTAAATTAAAACATTATTAATATTTAAGTTTGAATGGGATGTTTACGTTTTTTATGTTTTTGGCAAAGTATAACAGGTAAGTGAAACTCAGGCAGTTTAATTTTCATAAAGTTCCTCAAATGTGATTCAGTTATTCTTTTAAAATTATGAACTTCATTATGGTCTAAAACTTACAAAAATCTGAAGGAGACAATAAAGCACAGGACTAATGTCCAGACCACTTACGATTCCTTTCCCTAGCCTTCAAGATTCCACCTTCACAGGATGCTTTGGGGAAGTATTAGGCTGAATGCTATGTAACCTACACTCAATTTTGGCATCTTACTCAACCAACTCTGTGTATCCTTTGCTCTGGCCATGAAATCTTTTTTTTATTATCAGATTTCCTTCAGGGAAAGCGACAGAATACCTAAACTAAGCCAGCATATCAATAAATGAAATATAGTATTTCACATGACTGAGAAGTCCCATTACAGAGTAAGCTTTACATAAAGCTTCTTTAGCAGCTCAACAGATATTATCAGGGCATCCTGATTTTCCTTGGCTTCTTATTACAGTAGCCCTATTTTCAGGTCTGCTCTCTGCAAATGGGTGAGAGATTACTGCAGAGAATTCATATCCTTTCAGCTTTATTTCCATAAGAAGTTATGTATGTCTCAAGAAACAACCAGAGCAACATGATAGACTGCCTGTCAGTATGGAAGGCCTGCTGGCATTCTGAAATTCACAGAGAAACTCTTAAGGCCTGTGTCATTATTCTCCACCTCATAAAGTATTATTCTTAGACACTTATCAATGCTCTAAGTAAGATATATAAGATGGCATGACTATATGATGTGTGTTGTGGACATATTTTAGCTTCTTATAATATTTTTATTCGATTTCTTAAGCATAGCAGAGAGAAAAATTAATATCTTATTATATGTCTAGCATTGTGATATATGTGAGATACAGACATAATTTAATCATACTATTACTCAGATTAGCAAGGAAAATGTAGCAGCTGTATTTTTTCCATAACTGATCTGATCAGTTATAATCTGATTATCCTTTTTCTCATAATTATTTCCCTTTGCAAGAGAGGAAGCTTAAACTTACCAATTATTAATATCTCAGCATCTGCATATTTAAATATTCTATGTTGTAAGCCAGTCTATTCAAAGTTCATCTAATTCTCAGTGCTATTTAAGTGGCTTCTTTTAAAGTCTTCTTTTCGTAAATACCCTTTTTCTAACTTGCTTCCCTTCTCCCTCACCTTCTCAGACATGGCATCTGAATGAACGCCAGGAGGGTCGCTTACATGACCTCAAGTGATGGGAAAAAGTGAGTCTTTAATTTTTGAATTCCTGAGTGTCTTCTGGAATTCCAATGGCTGTTGTTAAACTGGTCATCCTTGTCTACTTCCAGAAATAGTACAGTTAATTTGTTGTGGTCATATAGTAGGTCATTCACTAGAGCGAAGACCACTCCAGCCAATCCCATAAAGGTTGGCATTTGCCTTAGTCACAAAGTCCAGCAAGGCAGCCTCTTCATCCTGACCTCCAGCACTGCAGTAGCTGATCACTGGTGCGTGGAGAAATTCTACCCCTCCTGTCTGACACATGCAGGTCTCAGGAAAATCATCTCCGTCTCATCAGTCTCATCTACCTAGACACCTCTGTTATATTTATTACCAAACTCAAGATGACAATGGACACGTTTATGGGCTTGTCCTAGTATATTATATAGGGCAGGGTCATCAACTTTTTATTTCCAATTTTCCCTCAATCCTTCCCTTCCATCCTTCATCCAAAGAGGTTTGGCTTAGAGATATATCATGTGGGTCTCTTTATCTGCTCCTGCTTCCCTTCAACATTGCTATATTACCCTTGCCTGAATTCACCTGACTGAAAAGCAAGAAGCTCTCAACATATTATTTCTCTCTAGCAAAAATTTCTGTCATATCACATTCACCTTTTTCTTAGGTCATGTTCAGCCTTACGGGTGGTTGGGTCAAACTTTCCATACTGAAAGAACATTTATGATCACCCCCTTTAATCAAATGGAAAGGAAATCCCTTCTTTTTTTTCCCCAAGAAATATATTTCTCACACACACACACACACACACACACACCCCACATGCATATTACATACATATTCTCATTTAATATTCCTTACTTCCTTTAGGATTACTATTCTAATTTTATACATATGAAGCAGAGTGTTTAATCTTTCCCAAGTTCCCTCACAGTTGACATAAAGCTGGAATTCTGAAATTCAGCCCAAAGCTATTCATTTCAAAGCTGACACTCAGCTCACTTTAAATTGCAGACTCTTTCAAAGAAACTCCCCAATTTATCCAGTGAATCTCTCTCCAATACCTTTTGGAATAACAGTTTGAAGACAGGACCCTAACTAAGAATGAGATTTCAGTCAAGGCACCGAGACGCGGTCACATTGAAATATTTGCCTTCTTGTGTAAATTTCAGTGGTAAAATGCCTGTTTCGTCTTACTCAGAGAGACATGGGCACCTAATAACGACCTACCCTGTAACACCAGGTAATGTGCTCTTCCAATTTTGTGTAGACTTTTGCTCACACTACATCATATTTAGACTTCTCTCTCTCTAAAGCCAGTATTTTTCAAATTGCCTGTAATTCTCAAACAACCTTCATGATTTTAGTCATGTCCTAGGCTGACTTTATCACTATTTAATTAATGTTTGTATTTAATTAAAATTTTTAAATTTGAACAAATTTATTTTTAAGACAAACTAAATATTACTATTACAAAGGGAAAACTGGTAGCATTTAAAATAAATAGAAGATAGCCATTAATATAAATATACTGAAAAGAAAGTAATATTTTTGCATTTCAAAAAAATTAAAAATGAAACTTAAATAATAAAACAATTTCTTACAAGTTTTTCAACAAGAAGAATGCTGCTGATATAACCAGCAATGAATTTTTATTTGTTCGAATATTGTTAGTTTTATTAATGATATGGAAGATAGTTCTATATTATTTTATTTTTAAATTTTGATCTAAACAGGCAGTCTAACCTTGAAGAATTACTGAATTTGAGCCACAAATCTGATCTTCCCACAATCGTTTCCTGTACTTCTATTGCCTACACTTAGCAAATCACCAAAGTTTTCCAACTCTGTACTAGAGCCTCTTGAGTGTCTCAGTTCATTGTTAAGTGAGACCCCCCCTCTCCTTCTAAAGAAAATGCCTTTCACTGGCCAGACAACACAAACACACTTCAAGGGGCCACCTGAGCAGGGCCTCTATTTGGCTGCCCCACTGCACTCCATTAGTACGTGTTGGAGCAAGGTGAGGTTTGGAGAATACATTCTTGGTTAGACAAGAAACACAGTCCTGGTGTAGACGAAGGCATGGTATATGTAAGGAAAGCCTCACAGCCTGAGTCTTGGGATCACCCAGGGCACTTTGCTCTCATCTTGTCAGAGTATGGAACCAGAAGGGAATTTTGAGTAAGCATTGGGAATTCCAGCACAACCAAATATATTGGTTCCAACACCTAACACTCTGGATCTCTTCTCGTAAGACCAAATCCTGTCATCTCTGGAGTTGGACAGGATCACAAGAGTAGAGCCACAGGAACACACTATGCAAAGACAAAGCCCAAAGGCAGTGGCTTCCTCTTCTTCTGTGAGTTGTTTCCTACACTTATCTCCTAGCAGAGAGGAGGGAATGTGTTGAAATAGAGAATTGCTCCAGTGTACCTCCTTAATACCTTTTTCCTGTGGAACAGAGTTGGTGGGGATTCAAAATGGTAGAAGAATGCATCTGACCTCAACATTTGTTTTACAAAAAAAAAAAAAAAAAAATGGTAAGCTATTGTATGTCCCTCAATTCGGCCGTCAGACAAAGGAAATAAAAGCTGTCTAAGAAATATCTAAAAGCTGTAACCACAGTCTTTGATGTTCCTCTCCAATTCTACTGTCTACAGACACAGCCTTCTCTCCACTAAATTAGCAGTGCTCTCCTACCATAACATGGCAGCTACCTCTGGACATTACGGTAGGTGGTAGCCCTGTACTCCAACTCAGTCAGTAGCTGCGGATTTTCTGTGAACTCTCTCTCAATCACCCATCAATGATTCTTCCACCAATTATCCTTCTATATATTCAACAAAAATACTGTTATATTATTTCCAAACAAAATAAATATACAACTATTAAAATTATAGTATTTGTCATATGACACACAATTATTTTGTCTATTAGCAGTGCTGTGTGTATATCCCAACTGAAGCTCTCTTAAGACTGTGAGCTTAGGCACAATCAGTGCTTTTCCTTTGGAGATGTATGTATGTGTGTGGCAGAGTGGGGGCAGATGTGTGTTTGTATATCTACATTTTCTCCACCTGAATTCAGGAAGGATGTTTTCTCTCTACCTCACAGTCTAGTATCACAGATGTTGAAGGGAACCAGAGCTGGCATAACAAAGCCCACTCTGGAATGTTCTTTTGGTCAGGGAGTGCTGGAATGTGTGCAGAATGGCACAGGACGTGAAAGTGTAGCTGTCGATTGCTCACGTCTGTCCCATACCTTCCATCCATAATGGATGAATGAGGTCCTGGAAGAAGCAGAAAGGAGTTGTTGGAATGACCAGAGAGTCTCCATAGGAGTCCTGACAACCTGATGCTTCAGTTTAGAGTGCTATATAGCTGCTTTGGCTATTTTTGTTTTCAGAAATCATTAACGACGTTTGTTCTCCTGTAGGTCAAGTGTCTTAACTCTTACATATAATTAGATTTTATTCCTTGTGTCTAAGTTGACATAATCTGTTTTGTCATTATATCTTCGTAAACAAAGTAATAGATCTGTGTGGATAGCTACATTTACTGGAAGCTAACTTCTAGTATAAGACTGATAATTTATAAGATAAATCCTTCAAAACCATTCAATATTGTCAGACATTTTACTAATTGACTGAATTCTTAGAGATAGAGATTAAAGATAGAATCAAAATTCACATCATGAGAAAACAGTAACAAGTAAACTGTTGATAGATTTTTTAATAAACTTTTGATTCACCATTTAGAATACATTTATTTCTGCCAGACTTCAGTGGGAAATTAACCCAATATATCAGTTTAATGAATTTATGACTGTAATTGTATATATGCTGTTTACTAACTATAAATTTAATATATATAATGCAATATAAATGTAATACGAAAATTCAATTTTCAGTATAAGTTTATTTGGTTAGTGCAATAACGACTAAATTTCTGAGCTACCACAGAATAAACTGTTCCACTAGGCATTTTATTTTTCTTATCTTTCAGTTATTGGAGAGTTATTGGAGTTAGATTGCAAATAATTTTTTTCAATAGCTTTTGGTGTACAAGTGGTTTCTGGTTCCATGGATGTATCATATAGTGCTGAAGTCTCAGGGTTTTTTAGCATTTAAAACATTAGGTTTAAATGATTAACATAAAGATTTAACATTAAACAAAGACCCTTATAGATAGTCCCACTATTTTATTAGCAGTACATAAAAATGTGCATCAAGATACATATACAGGGCTGGGAGCAGTGACTCATGCCTGCAATCCCAGCACTTTGGGAGGCCGAGGCGGGCAGATCATGAGGTCAGAAGCTTGAGACCAGCCTGACCAACATGGAGAAACCCTGTCTCTACTAAAAATACAAAATTAGCCAGGCGTGGTGGTGCATGCCTGTGATCCCAGCTACTTGGAAAGCTGAGGCAGGAGAATCTCTTGAACCTGGGAGGCAGAGGTTGCAGTAAGCCGAGACCATGTCATTGTACCCAAGCCTGGGTGACAGAGTGAGACTCCTCCATGGGACAAAACCACATAATCCCCAATGTGTCGTGGATCCTTCTTGAATGTAAGCAAAAGCCATAAGCCACTAGTGGAAAGGTAGGAAAACCTAGGTACTATGGTCCCAGAGAATAATCTGCTGCCCTTTGTAGAGGACTAGAGTCAACATCTTTCTGATACTGGGTAGGGCAGAGGACCCAGGCAAACGACCACTGCTGCTGGCGGAAGGGTAGAAACAAAGTTATTATCGGCCCCAGACAGGGAGAAAATATTTGCAAAGCACATACCTGATCAAAAGGACCTTTCCAAGCATATAAAGAACTCTTGCCATTAAATTCAATAATGAAAGTTCATCAACCCATTTTTAAAAATGGTTAAAAAGGCTTGGGCAGATTCTTTATCAGAGATACATGAATGGCAAATAAACACATGAAGAGATGTTCATCATCCTTAATTATTTAAAAATACGCAATGAGATAACTATACACCTACTAGAACAGATAATTTTTAGAACTTGACAAATACTAAGATGAGTATTTGAGAGTGGATATTCATACATTACTGACAGGAAATTAAAATGGCACAACAGTCTTGAAGTTTGCAGTTTTGTGTAAATTTAAACATATTGTTTCCATAGAATATGAAATGTCATCCCTATATATTTTTCTGAGAGAAATAAATCCTTGTGTACACAAAGACCTGTACAGCAATGTTGATAGCAAATTTATTTACAGTTGCCCAACACTGGAAACAATCCATAGATCAACTGGTAAGTAAATAAATTATGCTATGACCATGGAATAAAATACTAAGTCATCAATAAAAAGGAAAAAAATGATAAATTCAAATATATGGATGAGTATCAAAAAGTATTATGTTACTGGAAAACAAACAGAGATGAAGCACCACCTACTTTATAATTCCATTTATAAGATCATGAAAAAGACCAAACTAAAGAAACAGATTTGTAGGGCTGGGTATAAAAGGATTGCATGACTGTAAAGTAGTACAAAGGAATTTTTCCGGATAGTGAGGCACTCTCTATTTTAATATAGTAGTTACATTAGTATATGCATTTATCAGACTTCAATGAACCGTACATTTTAAAAGAAGGAAAATGTTATTTTATGTAAATTATATCTCACAGAAGTGAAATTAATAAACATATGGAAGTAGTGGAGAAAGTATTTCAGACATTGGGAAAAAAGCAAACAAAAATCTGGAAGTCTGGGATCAAAGCATGTTACAGCACTTCAGCTAACCAAGTGTGGCTGGAAAATGGAATGTGAAGGTAGGAATATTAAGAGAAAACTTGAAAATGTGAGCAGAAGACAAGCAACAAAGGACCTCAGATGCCACATTAAGGAACTCAGACTGTCTCGCTCTGTCACCCAGGCTGGAGTACAGTGGCATGATTTCAGCTTACTGCAACCTCCACCTCCCAGGTTCAAGTGCTTCCCCTGCCTCAGCCTCCTGAATAACTGGGTTTGCAGGCACACACCACCATGCCCAGCTAATTTTTGTATTTGTAGTAGGGACAGTGTTTCACTATGTTGTTCAGGCTGGTGTCGAACTCCTGATCTCATGATCTGCCCACCTTGGCCTCCCAAAGTGCTGAGATTACAGGCATGAGCCACTGTGCCCAGCCGGAACTCGAATTTTTATTTATGACAATGAAATTATAAGTGATGAAAAGATATGAGATCATCTAAGTTTTAGAACAGTCAAAGATTAAAGCATGGAGAATAGATTTAGGGAATCAATACTGGAGTCAGAAAGACTACTGTAATAAAGTATTTGATTCCATATTTTATGTTTGACCACTCACAATTTTCAAGTCCCACCTATCCATCTTCTCCTTTTCCCTAACATCTGGGCAAGCTGAAAAGAACGCTTGCATTCATTCTCTCAGTGCCAGCAAAGAGCCCAGATCATGCCAGTACTCCCATGCCCTCAGGACAACACAGCACAGCCAGTGTCCCTTCTCTGTTTCCTCAAGCCCTTTTGTACCCACTTGGGAACCTGCTCTGCCCTCCTTAGAAGGCCTCGTTATGAGTGTTAACTCTTTTCATATCCTCTTGGTGCATGAGAGTATCATCGATCTACATTCAAACCAAATTTTGAATGGGGGTTTGAGGCTGCGCTTCTTAAGGGGACCACAATAACTAGTTAAGCAACTGCTGGTGTCCATGTGACTGAATATGATGAAAGAGGGCAGGGTGAGTAGAGGACACAGTCCAGAGTTGTTAGCAAAGAAGAACAGATTTTATTTTCAGATACAAGGAACAAAGCAGCATACTGTTGGGTACTCTGAGCTTAAGGAGCCTGGAGATATCTAAGGGTAAATATGAAGAAAGCAATTTTATATAAAGCTCTGTGACCGGCAGTAAGTCCGAACTCTGCAGCTGCTGTTCCCTGCCTTCCCGGCCCTCAAATCCCATCCTGGACATCCGGCTTCTCAGCCATCTGCTCCTCATGCTGGCTTTCTTTCAGTGCCTTGAGGCCCTTTTACATCCTGTGCCCTCTGGAATGTTCATCTTCAAGATTCTGTTCCTCATATTTCATATCAGTTTAAATACCATCTCCCAAAGAGACCTTCTCTTATAAACTCCATTTTTCTTTCTTATCATTTTTTTTTGTTTGGCTTTAAATCATTCACCATAATTTCAAATTGCTTTATTTTATTTAAGCTTCATAAATTCAGAAACTGTCAGGTTTTGCTGTTGTATTCTCAGTGTGGATACAATGCCTACAATTAACCACTAACGGTTTTTTGTTTTCGTTTTTGTTTGAGATGGAGTCTCACTCTGCTGCCAGGCTGGAGTGCAGTGGTGCAATCTCGGCTCCCTACAACCTCCGTCTCCCAGGTTCAAGCGATTCTCCTGCCTCAGCCTCCCGAGTAGCTAGGATTATAGGTGTGTGCCCGCACACCTGGCTAATTTTTGTATTTTTAGTAGAGCCTGGGTTTCACCATGTTGGCCACGCTGGTCTTGAACTCCTGGCCTCAGTTGATCCGCCTGCCTCAGCCTCCCAAAGTACTGGGTTTACAGGTGTGAGCCACTGCAATTGACCTAGTCTTTTAAAAAGTATTTTGATTGACTTAAGATTTGACATGGTGCCTACCCTATACTAGGAATATAAATATTTCTTAAATCTAATTTTAAAAAACAAAATAACAATTTTTTTAAATAGGCCGATTTTGATATTCCACAGTGTTGATGTATCACATTTATGTACAGAAAATCAATGATTTTATTATATTTTAATAAATGGTGATTTCTGTTCTCACTGATACTCACTTGTGTCTCTTAAATCAGTGTCAAGTCTCTTTAAATTTCAACTCCAAATCCTTGGGATGTAACTCTCAGTCCAGAGCTATATATAAACCTCTTAAAATCAGCCACTTGCAACATTCTGAGACAAAAATTGACTTGGGAAGAATCCTTCACACTTCTGACCTAGCAACAAGATAAATCTGCTTTCCTAAAAACAATCAGTTTGGCCATAAACTGGTCATTTTTTGTGTAGGCGCCTTTACTTCTTCACGCCAATAGATCATTGTCTAAAATCTCAACGTATGCTGTTTCTCAAATACTAAAAGTGCATTAATTATTTTGTGATCCCTTATAACATTTTCTGCTATCTTTTTTTTTTCTAGACACAAATCTAATTAGTGCATATTCTTGAGAAGTCTAAAGTAAGAGACTTTATTAAACGTTTTCAGACTTCCTCCTGAGCTGGTAGAAGAGCTAGCCAAGTGAATTTCAAGTGACATTAAAAATAATCACAGCAAAAGGCTTGAGAAAAGGAGATGACATAGCTTTAAATATGCATATTCCTATCACATGCTGATCATACTTGCAAAAATTATAGAATTGCTTATTTGGTATCATTACTTGCTTGAACTACTTACTACATTCTTGAAGGTAATTAGTAACCACAACTTCCATGTATTTTTCTTTAAATAGAAAACCTTTATATCTAGAATTAGATATAAAGAAGTTACCTTCTTTAAATAGATGCCTTTATATTTAGAGTTAGAACCAAAAGAGAAGTATCTCCTTAACAGCTAGAAAACAAAGATGTCACATATTACTGTACTCCACTACGTCCATATTTTTTTTTACTTTTCAAAAGTAACCTCACAGGAAAGAACATGTAAATAAATAATCACTAAAACAAAATCATGTTAGATTTTAATGGCTCAAAAAATGGTGAAGAAATTATAAATAACAACAGGTTTTTGTCACTTAAGAATACTTGGTGTCTCTGAAGGTTGTTAGCATCCGTTCGTTTGCCACGCTATCAGTATCAGTTCATATGCTCAAGAGATACTTAATTCTCTCTATTTACTAGGCATGCTTTTTCTCACTTACATGCTGTTTTCAATCATCTTAATTCCAATAAACTTCATCATATATAACACATTGTAAGTTCCATACCAAACATTAACCTGTAATCCCACATTCCCTACACACAAAGAAATACCTCGCAGAAGCTATTGCACAACCTCCAAAATTAAAAGGAAAGTTAAAAGTTAATGAAACTTGAAATAACATGTTGAAAGGTTAGAAAGGATTTAGGAGTTAAAAAAGAAAAGAACAGGTGAACAACAATGAATAACATTTCTATTTGACAAATATAATTATCATTTGCCTTCAACAAATGTAATTAGGTCTGAGCAAATTTATGGATTTTACAATGAATTCCATAAAAGTTAGTGTAAAAGCAGAAACCAGAGCTGTGGTTCACATTCTTTCCGAATGTTTTGATGAATCAGAAGTTTTTCTTAAAAATGTCTCAGCGTCAAAAGATCTTAAATAATACTGATTATTTCCTTTTTCACGATTTGAATCTTAGAAGAATATAAACACATAAAGGACAAACCAAGGATTATATACTTGACTGCTTATTCAGAAATATTTCTTTTTATTAATTATTTTGTCTTAATTCTGATTTATATGCTTTTACCACTGTATAATAACTAAAAAATAAGTTAATGAGATCTTCAAAAGATAATCTAATTTGTTGATATTCTTACACATCTCTTTCTTTTGAATCATTTTACTATTTCTTGTAGTTATCATAGTCTTGTTTCATTAAACACTTTGAGCCCACATATTGTTTTAGTGGAGGTGTCAGGTGAGATGTCCTTCTCATTTACCTTACAATGAACACCCAGACATTGGTCTCTCCTACTCAGCCCTAGGCAGACATGTGAATTAATTCCTTGTGGCCCACAAAATTCCTTCTTCATTGTTTTTCTTCCTCAACCCCCAAATCATTCACATGGTTTCCTCCAGTAGCATCTGTTTTCACAGCAGGGTCAGAGGACTCCCATATCACACCCTCATCTCTTAGGTAACTAATATGCTTACAAAAGTGCAGGTAAAAATGCCTAAGAGAGCAAATGTGCTTGTTTTCACCAGTGATATCCACATAGTAAGAAGAAGAAGAAGGATTTTAACCAAAAAAATATGCATTTAATTTTTAATTTTTAGAAATCAGTGAACCAAGTAGGAGATGGATGTGTTTTATGAATGTAATCGGAGGAGGGGAGAAGTGAACGTGGAAGTTGAGTATGTCTGATGATCCTCAAAATACTCATACTATTCTGTCCCTAGTTAATATAGCTAGACAACAAACACCTTCTCTAATTCTGTTATTTGATTTTTCTGTATAACCAATAGAGTAAGCAATGATTCACATCATCATCCCCATGCCAGAATGTTCTATATGCTAGTCAAGTTGTGAGCCAGTTAGCATTCCCTTGTTTTAATGTCGTTCATTCCTTAAAAAATCAGCCTCATCAGGACTACTATATTTCAATAATACGGACCGATAAAGATTTATCCCAAACATAATGGCCAATACAAAATGCAGTAACATCTTTAAAATGCCTCTCTCACTATAAAGTTGTAATTTCTGTGATATTAGCATTTATACTCAGTTATTTAAAACCAATGTAAAACAAAACATTTCAAAAACTAAAACTTGCAATGCACCATCAACTTTCATCTCAATGCTCTGAAATACCCAACTGATAGTCCCATCTAATAAATATCCATGAGCACACCACGCCGCCTTTAATCACCTACGTTACATATTACACTTTTTTAGTTATCCGTTAAAAGTTTCAACAAGTGTCTGGAAAAAGATTAAACTCACATAAATAATGACAAAGTCAGTGTCAATATCTGCAGATTAAAAAAAAAAAACTTTTTTAACATGATGGCAATTCAGCATGACTAACTTTAGGCATGTTTTTGTAAACAATTTATTTTTCCATATCGAGCCCCAGAAGTAATTTTATGTTTTAAGTACTTTATAATAAAGTGAAATAATATTACACATTCTTTCAGATGTTATTAATTCCTATCTGGATGGCGTTAGCTCTTTGTAAACGCTGGGGCATCTTTGTGAAATTACCATCACAATGCATCATTCACATCTTAGTGACATGAGAGTATTAATGTGTTTCTGAATGCCTCTTGCTAAGCTGAGAAGCCAATTATTCAGAATTATAAGCTAGAAAACTTAAATATGTGACTTCAGTACTATCAAATGCGTTTTTTTTCTGGGGGGAAAACATACCATTCAGATCAAAGCTGAACTTTTAAATGTAAAATCTTGAGAAATAAAGAGTAATCACTAGCATGCTTTCCAAATATTACCTCAACTAGTCATAAAATATACCATGATTTATGAAAATATATGACCGCTAAGTATTACTGGAAACTAAAATCTTTGCCCATTCTACTTTCTACTTTTTAATTTCTTACACAGCATTTTCATAGGTTGTAGAAACATTTCTGCCAAGTTAGAGCTTAGAATTTAGGAAAAGCTCCTGTCAAATTATCATGGAATACCATACTACACTGGTGAGCACAGGGGTCTATTACTGTACTTGTATTTTATTATGATGATTTTATGGCAATGAGTACAAATAAATAGAGGTTTTATGACATATCATCATCTCTTTTAAGGACATCATTAGTGGGAAATGAATTCAGTGCTTTTCTGAGACTATAAGAACAAGATTTAAAAACCGTTTCTCTTAACCATTTTAAAATAAAATGATCTAAATGAAAATAGATAATATATTCTTAATTTTTAAGAAATATAATATCGAGAACTGAACATTTTGTTACTACATGTTTCTAAACTGAAAACTAAATAGGTTTAGGAATGTCTAAGGCTATCACAGCTTCTACATATTAGAGAAGGTTCGACATATATCTAGTTCATAGTGAAATCAACATATAGAGGCTACCTGTCATTCAAGCTGAAAACACTCAGTCACTATTTTTGACCCTTAAATAAATGTAGAAACAAAAGCAGACATCATTGCTATGTGGCCGTCTACATACTTAATGCCAACCATATCCCAGAGAAAAATCTTCAGATGAATCAAAAATGAGATATTCTCATCCACTTCTAAATTTTCCTCTGATTAGCATGCAAGTCATGGGCAATACCTACATTTTTAGGGCTATTATAATTATAAAATGAAATACTGTGAAAGTACTAAAGAAATGTTAGAAATACAGACAATATGAGGCATTACTATTTATATGCTGTGATTAAAAATATGTCAAATGAACAAAGTAACTGCATTTATGCACTTTAGAACTGAAAGCTGTTTGACAGAATTTATGCAAAAATAAAACACATTCATTCATATACATTTCTATCATCTTCTCCATTTTCCAATTAAGAGAAAAATAATTCATACTTTAGGGTGATCTAGAGATTTGCTATAATCACATTTTTGCACTCTTTCTGATTATTGTGTTCATATTTGCAAACAACAGAATCCAACTGGGCTAATTAAGCAGAAATCTGTCTATGAATATATATCAAGTAGCTTTCAGAGTCTCTAAAAGGGCCAGCCAATTACACTTGTATACTAACAGCCATAAGTACTATGTCCAAGCACAATTCAAAACACCACTGTTCTACACCTGCTGCTCAGGACATATAACATTTGGGACTGGGAAACAGTAATGTACCAAAGCTTTCCCACAAAAATACGATGTCATGCCAGCATGCTTCCAAAGTCACGTTTCAACTTGTGTGACACAATCATGTTACTTATCCTCAAGGCACACCAAGCAAGCCAATTCCCAGTATCTATTGCACTATGTAGGAGCATAAACTGATTTTTTTTTGCATTCATTTACTTCCTTCTATGTGCCAAATACACTGGTAGGCATTGATGAAAACATCTGAATAGCACAAGATTCAGGCCCATGACAAGCTTCTAGCCTGATGAAAGACAGTATGTAGCAACTCATGCCTAAAAAATAACTTTACAAGTGGGTAAAACACGAAAGACAGAAAATACCAGAAAAAAACAAACACATGCCTATTGGCCCCCCTGCTCAGCATCCATAGGCTACATGATACGGTTTGGCTCTGTGTTACCACACAAATCTCATCTTGTAGCTCCCATTATTACACATGTTGATGGAGAGAGCAGGTGGGAGCTGACGAATCATGGGGTCAAGTTTTCCCATCCTGTTCTTGTGACTGTGACTAAGTCTCACGGATCTAATGGTTTTAAAATGTGAGTTTCTCCACACAATCTCTCTCTCTCTTTGCGTGCTGCCATACACACAGGACGTGACTTGCTTCCCTTTGACATCCGCCATGACTGTGAGGCCACCCTATCCACGTGGAACTGTAAGTGCATTAAACCTCTTTCTTTTTTAAGTTGCCCAGGCTCAGGTATTACTTTATCAGCAGCATGGAAATGAACTAATACACTCCACATTTGCAGATTCAATCTATTGCTCATCAAAAATATTTGGAAAAAAAATTAAAAATACAACCATAGATGGCCGACTAGGAACAGCTCAGGATTGCAGCTCCCAGTGAAATCAGAGGGTGAGTGGATGCCGCATTTCCAGATGGATTTTTGTTGCCCACGGACCAGGAGATTCCCAGATGGAGGAGCCCCGCGGGTTGCCAGCACGGCTGTTTTGGCCAGCATGGCTGGCGTGGCTACTTTGCTGGCACCCTGGCACAGCAGTTCTCCATACAAAATACACTGGTCCGGGTGCCCTTTTAGCTGGCGATTGGAGACCCGGAAAGGCAGATCGCCCATTCATCTGATTTAAAAAGGAACTGAAACAGGGAGCCAGGCCAGGAGATTCTAGGGCAAAAACAAACTGCCACGAATCTCAGTGCCGCTGTTTCAGTCGGTGCAGTGAGTCGCCACACGGGAAATCACACAGATCCCCGCGCCTTTTCAACAGGCGACTGGAACACCTGGGAGAGAGTCGAGAGTTCAACTTAAAAACAAAACAAAACAAAACAAAAAACAGACTCTGAGTCAGGGAGTCAGGTGATCAGGCTTGGCTGGACCCACGCCCCTCAACTCCCCCCCCCACACAAAAAATAGCAATTGAAACGCTCTGAGTTAAGAGTTTCACAGCAAGCACAGCTGAACCCGGGACGGTCCTGCTCTGTGGGGGAGGGGCGTCTGCCATTACCGAGACACTCCCCCACTATGGAGGTGGTCCACCATTGCTGAGGCAACCCGCCATTGCGGAGGCAACCGGCCACTACAGAGAAAGTCCGCCATTACACAGGCGGGCCACCATTGTGGAGGCAGTTCTAACTACACCCATATAAACAGGACTGCAGGGAAGATCACATGGCAGCTGGGCGGAGCCCACAGCAGCTCAGCAAAGCCTATGCAGGCTTTTTCAGGGCAGCCCTGAAAGAAAAAAAAAGGCAGCAGCACAACGGAAACTCATACATAAAGCCCTAACTCCCTGGGACAGAGCACCTGGGGGAAAAAAAAGGGAGTTTATGAGTTCTGCTGCAGCAGACCCAAACGTACCTGCCCAGCAACTCTGAATGAACAACGGAGCTCACAGCTCAGGACTTGAGCTCCAGTAAAGGACAGGCTGTCTCCTCAAGCAACTCCCTGACCCCTGTATATCCAAAGAGTAACCTCATAAAGGAGAGAACAGACTGACATTTGGCAGGTATCCTTCTGGGACAAAGATAGCCGAAGTAGAAACTGGTGGCAACCCTTACTGTTCTGCAACTGCTGCAGGTGATCCCCAGGCAAGCAGGGCCTGGAGTGGACCTTGGCAGTCCTACACCAGAGGGGCCAGACTGTTAGAAGTAAAACTAAGAAACAGAAATAACTTCATCATCCACAAACTGGAAGTTCGTCCAGAGATCCAATCTGAAAGCCAGCAACTACAAAGACAACAGGTGGAAAAATCCACAAAGATGGGAAGAAACCAGCGCAAAAAAGATGAAAACACTCAAAACCAGAACACCTCTCCTCCTAAAAGGGATCACAACTCCTCACCAGCAAGGGAACAAGGCTGGATGGAGAACGAGGGTGATGAAATGAAAGAATCAGACTTCAGAAGGTGGGTAATAAGAAACTTCTGTCAGCTAAAAGAACATGTTCTAACCCAATGCAAAGAAATTAAGAACCTAGAAAAAAGATTTGACAAAATGCTAACAAGAATGGACAAGACAGAAAGGAATATAAGTGAATTGATGGAGCTGAAAAACGCAACACGAGAAGTTC
>NW_016107562.1:281164-377532 GCF_001604975.1 Cebus imitator
CCATTGTCAACATTAGACAGATCAACCAGACAGAAAATTAACAAGGATATCCAGGACTTGAACTGAGACCTGGACCAAGCAAACCTAATAGACATTTACAGAACTCTCCACCCAAAATCCACAGAATATACATTCTTCTCAGCACCACATCACATATTCTCTATAATTGACCACGTAATTGAAAGCAAATCACTCCTCAGCAAATGCAAAAGAATGGGAATCATAACCAACAGTCTCTCAGACCACAGTACAATCAAGTTAGAACTCAGAATGCAGAAGCTAACTCAGAACCGCACAGCTTCATGGAAACTGAACAACTGGCTCTTGAATGTTGACTGGATAAACAATGAAATGATGGCAGAAATAAAGATGTTCTTCGAAACCAACGAGAACAAAGATACAACATACCAGAATCTCTGGGACACATTTAAAGCAGTCTCTAGAGGAAAATATATAGTAATAAGTGCCCACATGAGAAGAAAGGAGAGACTGAAAATTGATATCCTATCATTAAAATTGAAAGAGCTAGAGAAGCAAGATAAAAAAAACTCAAAACCTAGCAGAAGACAGGAAATAACTAAGATCAGAGCAGAACTGAAGGAGATAGAGACACAAAAAACCCTTCAAAAGATCAATAAATCCAGGAGCTGGTTTTTCAAAGAGATCAACAAAATAGACCACTAGCCAGATTAATAAAAAAGAAAAGAGAGAATAACCAAATAGATGCAATAAAAAACGATAAAGGGGATATCACCACAGATTCCACAGAAATTCAAACCATCATCAGAGATTAATACAAACAACTCTATGCACATAAACTAGTAAACCTGGAAGAAATGGATAAATTCCTGGACACTTGCATCCTCCTAAGCCTAAATGAGGAAGAAGTTGAAACCCTGAATAGACCAATAACAAGGTCTGAAGTGGAGGCAGCAATTAAGAGCCTGCCACCCCCAAAAAACCCAGGTCCAGATGGGTTCACAGCTGAATTCTACCAGACATACAAAGAGGAGCTGGTACCATTCCTTCTCAAACTATTCCAAATAATCCAAAAAGAGGAACTCCTTCCCAAATCATTTTATGAGACCAACATCATCCTGATACCAAAACCTGGCAGAGACTCAACAAGAAAAGAAAACTCCAGGCCAATATCCATGATGAACACAGATGCAAAAATCTTCAATAAAATACTGGCAAGCTGATTGAAACAGCACTTCAAAAAGCTTATCCACCAAGATCAAGTAGACTTCATCCCAGGGATGCAAGGCTGGTTCAACATATGCAAGTCCATAAACATAATTCACCACATAAACAGAACCAAAGACAAAAACTACATGATTATCTCAATTGATGCAGAGAAGGCCTTTGACAAAATTCAACAGCCTTTTATGCTAAAAACCCTCAATAAACTAGGTATTGACGGAGCGTATCTCAAAATAATAAAAGCTATTTATGACAAACCAACAGCCAATATCATACTGAATGGGCAAAAACTGGAAGCATTCCCTTTCAAATCTGGCACTAGACAAGGATGACCTCTTTGTCCACTCCTATTCAATATAGTACTGGAAGTTCTAGCCACAGCAATCAGGCAAGAAAAAGAAATAAAGGGTATTCAAATAGGAAAGGAGAAAGTCAAATTGCCTCTATTTGCAGACGACATGATTGTATATCTAGAAGACCCCATCATCTCAGCCCCAAATCTTCTGAAACTGATAAGCAAGTTCAGCAAAGTCTCAGGATACAAAATCAATGTGCAAAAATCACAAGCATTGCTATACACCAATAACAGACTTAAAGAGAGCCAAATCAAGAACGAACTGCCATTCACAATTGCTATAAAGAGAATTAAATACCTTGGAATACAACTAACAAGGAACATAAAGGACCTCTTCAAGGAGAACTACAAGCCACTGCTCAACGAAATAAGAGAGGACACAAACAGATGGAGAAACATTCCATGTTCATGGTTAGGAAGAATCAATATTGTGAAAATCTCCATAGTGCCCAAAGTAATTTACAGATTCAATGCTATCCCCATCAAGCTACCAATGACCTTATTCACAGAACTGGAAAAAAACACCTTAAACTTCATATGGAACCAAAAGAGAGCCCGCATAGCCACGTCAATTCTAAGCAAAAAGAACAAAGCAGGCATCACACTACCGGACTTTAAACAATACTACAAGGCAACAGTAATCAAAACAGCATGGTACTGGTACCAAAACAGAGATATAGACCAGTGGAACAGAACAGATGCCTCGCAGGCAACACAGCATATCTACAACAATCCGATCTTTGACAAGCCAGACAAAAACAAGCAATGGGGAAAGGATTCCCTGTTTAATAAATGGTGTTGGGAAAACTGGCTAGCCACGTACAGAAAGCAGAAACTGGATTCCTTCCTGAAACCTTACACTAAAATTAACTCCAGATGGATTAAAGACTTACACATAAGACCTAACACCATAACAACCCTAGAAGAAAATCTAGGCAAAACCATTCAGGACATAGGTGTAGGCAAGGACTTCATGACCAAAACACCAAAAGCATTGGCAACAAAAGCCCAAATAGACAAATGAGACCTAATCAAGCTCCAGAGCTTCTGCACGGCAAAAGAAACAGTGATTAGAGTGAATCAGCAACCGACAGAATGGGAAAAAATTTTTGCAGTTTACCCATCCGACAAAGGGCTGATATCCAGAATCTACAAAGAACTAAAACAGGTTTACAAGAAACAAACAAACAAGCCCATTCAAAAGTGGGCGAAGGATATGAACAGACACTTTACAAAAGAAGACATACATAAGGCCAAAAACATATTAAAAAATGCTCATCATCACTCGTCATTAGAGAAATGCAAATCAAAACTACATTCAGATACCATCTCATGCCAGTTAGAATGGCGATCATTAAAAAATCTTTAGACAGATGCTGGAGAGGATGTGGAGAAATGGGAACACTTTTGCACTGTTGGTGGGAGTGTAAATTAGTTCAACCATTGTGGAAGACAGTGTGGCGATTCCTCAAGGACCTAGAAATAGAAATTCCATTTGACCCAGCAATCCCATTACTGGGTATATAGCCAAAGGATTATAAATCATTCTACTATAAGGACACATGCATGTGAATGTTCATTGCAGCACAGTTTACAATAGCAAAGACCTGGAAACAACCCAAGTGCCCATCGATGACAGACTGGACAGGGAAAATGTGGCACATATACACCATTGAATATTATGCAGCCATCAAAAATGATGAGTTTGTGTCCTTTGTAGGGACATGGATGAACCTGGAAATCATCATTCTCAGCAAACTGACACAGGATCAGAAAATCAAACACCGCATGTTCTCACTCATAGGCGGGTGTTGAACAATGAGAACACATGGACATAGGGAGGGGAGCACTACACACTGGGGTCAGTTGGGGGGAAACAGGGGAGGGACAGTGGGGTGGGGAGGTTGGGGAGGGATAACATGGGGAGAAATGCCAGATATAGATGAAGGGGAGGAAGGCAGCAAATCACATTTCCATGTGTGTACCTATGCAACTATCTTGCATATTCTTCAAATGTACCCCAAAACCTAAAATGCAATAAAAAAAAATACAGCCATAAAAAAATAACACAAATAAGCAATACAGCATATCAACTATTTATATAGCATTTAAATTATATGAAGTATTATAAGTAATTTAGAAATGACTTAAAGGATATGGAAGACATGCTTATGTTATATGCAAATACTATGTCATTTTATATAATGGACCTGAGCATTCACGAATTTTGGTATCCACAGGGAACGTCTGGAATCAATTACCCATGGATATGCAGGGATGACACGGAGCAGGGCAATATGTCAACACACATCTGCAACACTTACTACCACATCTGCTAAAATTCTGAATTTTTTTTTTAAAAAGACAAGCATGCTTTTAACATTAACAGTAATTTATTTTAATCACACACATTTTATATTTGTGTGCCATACTAAGAGTATCTCAAGAAATGTAATTAAATAAGATATTTAATATTTCATGCTTCACTATATGACATTTTAAAAAGATACTCAATTTTTAAAGTACAAATCACCTGAATTCTGTCAACGCAATTATTTTTTAAAGATGGAAAGTTATGGAAAATACTTAGAGCAAAATCACCAATGAGATAATAAAGTAACAAACAGCCTATTAATTGTGCTAAAAACTAATGTTTTAACATGTGATAATATATTGTTATACAGAAAGACACAATTTTCTTACATAAAGAACCTCCAATTTTATTTAGATACAAAAAGATACTTTGGTAATTTATGTAATTTTAACAAACTATCAAATCTAGAGTATTTGTAATAATGGAATTTCCTGATTAAATGTTGAAGAGATTTGGAGGTGAAGGAAAAAAGGAGGGAGAGAAAGCAAAAAGGGTAGCCTTCTGAATTCCAAAATTACTAGAAATGGATTTTTAGTTACCTCTGATTTTTCTGCTCTTTATCCAGATATATTTTAATGCATTCTCATCTAGATAAAAAAGTCTTTTAGGGTACCAACATGTTGTACCAAGTTGAATAAAACTCTTTCAGCTCATTCTTTGCCCCAATGCCCAATGCACTTAGGTGAAGTATCTTTTACACCTCCCAGAAAAAATCTGATATTCAATGATTTGTAAAGTGAGGCTTGAACTTTTTGAAAAGTATATTGTTTCCCCTTGTGTTTTTTCCTGACACATAGTCTGAAGTTTTTCCGTTTCCTGACAAAGGCAGAATTATAGACTCATTTGAAATTTTCTTCAACTTTCATTATTCTCCATTTTAGGCAAAACTGCTCCTCCACTTTGTAAAGTATAGATGTAGCACTTTACACACCAATTATGAACAGCAGATTTTTCAGAGGCCAAATGTTTTTTGCTGCTGAAATCCCTAATAAGTCAAAAAGCATAAGAAAACATATCTATATGTTTCCGGAACTGAGGATCTTAAATTGGCTAGGAAAGTATATCCCACAAATTTAGTCCCTTCTCTATGGTTCTCACATAAATAACACAATGGTATCTTTAGGGGACAGCAAAATGCTTTGTAGGAAATCACGTATAAACGTCTTCATCCAAGATGGCATCTCAAGAAGACATGCCAGGCAACACTCAATTATATACTCTACTTCTAATGTTTGTGTGAAGTTTTTACATTTCAGCTAAGTAGACTGAATACATTCAACTCGGTAAAATTTTCAAAATCTGAATTTAAGTTGTATTAAGGAATTTTAATAGACTAATAGTTTGCCTATTGTCTTCATCATTCAATTTCTACAATATTCAAAAAGTTGCCTTGATCATTATTTTTTGGTTTCTTTTCTTTACAATGCCAGTCATGACATGGTCTTCCTCACACAAGGATGAAAAGGTAGAATGGTGACTAAGCAACACAGTGTAATATTAGAAGCACTGACTCCAAAAGATATTTCTTTTTCCGGAACTAAATTCTGTCTTTTAGAGTAACACTTTTAAATTGCGTAAGAAATATTATGTTCTTAATTCTTGAAAGCCAGTAACTTTAGATAAGAAGATAATCTAAAAGGCCTTATCAATTCCCTTATGGTCACTATATTCCAGGCAATAAATTTTACATATATATATATATATATATAAAAGAAATCATCCTAACCTCAAATTTAAAGGATTTATTTGAATTAACAAAATTAGTACTTTACATGACGTGAGTTACCTCATTCTACATGAATGAGACAGAGGATGTAGAGAAAAAAAAAAAAAGACGAAAAAGGGTCACTTTGGCAGCTTTAGCAGACTACGATTTTTACTATTGAGTTCAATCCCAGCAGATCATAATTACGCTCCCTGTTTTGAATTCTTCACTCTGTGTTAAGCAGAAAGTTATGTAACACAGGGCATTACCTGACTGTAAAGTAACTGGAGGAATAGGAAAACCAGGCTCAAGGCAAATCCCTGATTTCTTTTTTTGGTTTAACTTATAACAAAATGTGAGCTGAGTCACTGTTTTCTCTAGGGTCCCTCCCCGTCAACACACACATAGTATGACTGATGATATTTATAAACTATGAACATTTAAACCTTACTAAGTCAAGTTTCCAAGTAGGGGACAAAGGAATGTCTCAAAGAGTACAGAGTAAAAGAACCTCTCTGGCAGAGAAATCTTTCTAAAACAATAATTCACTTATAATTATTGAACATGCACATATTTACCTGACAATATTATATGGGGAACACTGAGAATACAAACACCAAAGGTACAGTCCATGAACTGAAGGAATTCAGTGTCTCTTGAAGGTGATAAGAAATTCAGTAATTCTACTGAAGTGTGATACATGCTGTGAAATATGCCATCACAAAGTGTTAAAATAGTATCAAAAAGACACCTTTATTAACATGAATGTCCTTGCTTGCATATTTTGCTTGCCGTTCGGCAATCCAACTGATACTGAATAACCTGTACTTGACTATCTCTCATACAGGTATAATTGTCATTTCCATGATAACCATTTCCTACAGTCTCTAAATCTCACCTAGACTTGCTCTCTTGCTTTGACCTGCATGGATCTAATTGCATAGAACAATGATAGCCTTCATCGGGTTCAACAGGTCTTTTTCCACTGCCTTGGAATATGGCAGCAACCAGACCGTGAACTTGAGGACAGGAAGGCAGCTGAGGAAAAAAGGTCTACGTGGGTCAGTCTAGAATAAGAAGGTATTACCAGGGGCATCAACTGTGCAGGCTGTGGAAGAGGACTAGATGGCCTTAAGGAGCACTGCTAGGTGCAGACCCCTAGATGGAGGGAAAGTCTGTCAAGATAGAGCCTTGCTTACTTTGAAATTTGCCCCAATACTGTGTTATTATTTATACTGTTTATTAATGTGTTAATATTTTTAAACTACAAGATTGCTTATACAATGTTGGCAGCTCCCTGCAGTAAGAGCATTTCTCACTAATGCCAATTACTAAAATTCCCACTAAAACTACTGCTTAGTTGGAAATGCTATCTGAGAAATAATACGTCATAAAATAATTATCTTTATTTGACTAGTCATTAAATCACCTAAAATGATCACAGGGACTGAAGGGAACCATCAGTACATGGAAATGATCCTCTACAGGGATCTGAGAGAGATGAGTCAGATGGATGACGGCAGAGCTGGGAGCCTGCGCACCTGAACTTTGAAAGCTCTGGAGTTGTGCAAAACAGAGAAGGAGGGTATTTTCAGCCACAGAACACTCTGAGATTCAATTTCTGTATAGCACGACTATCACTTCATAAATAGGTTTAGATAAGAGCCAGATCATAAAGCATTAGCGAAATGATTTTGCATATAGTGAGTACTTTAAAAAAAGTCTGACTAATCAATTAACATAATTAATCCTTTCCACTGTTCTTTTCTTCCTTTGCCCTTTCCATTGATGGAAGTGTATTCAAAGGAAATAAACTTCTAACCACCAATATAATTTTGAAAATAAATATCAGAGCTCAAAATGCTTTCTTTTTATTTAAGCTGCTTTTCCAGCTTGAATTATAAATGTATACTGTTCTCCCATCACTCCTTCTACAAAGACCTAGGTTAGATTTCAAGTTCAGAATACTTGCAGAATTCTTTAACGCTGAAAAATACTTTTGTAAGAATTTGTTTACTGCTTCAAATTTAACTTGAGCTTCTTTGGTGATATCAGTGATTAGCTATGTGAAGTATTACTAAGTGCAGCAAGCTTGTTATAAATATTGCCTAAAGGGTAGAAACAGAAATACTAAAATGAATTATTCAAGCCAAGAATTACAAACACAAGGCCCTTTCTTGCTGATCACCAGTGGGTAAAAGCATACTGACCTCAGTTCATAAAAAAAAAGTTTCTTGATACGGGCTTCAGAATTGTTCTAAATGCTAAATGAATAAAAATAAGAAAATAAATAATTTCATGCAAACACTCCTTTAATTTTTCTGTAGAAAGTTGAACTAAAAATCAAGATTTAAAATCGTTTAGAGGATATTTTTGAAAAAGATAAACCTTTAGGGCCGGAATTCTGTAACAAAAAAAAGTGCACCAATTTCAATTTGCAAAAAGCCACTGAGGTGTGAAATATGTCTTTCTCCCAGGAGCCTCTATTTTACTGGTGCAGTGCTCTCTCAGTATTATATATGCTGCATCACCTCACATAAAACAATAAAATGTGTGTGCGTTCTCTACTTTAAAATTACCCAGCCATGACTACATTAATTGTGAAGCTTCAGTGACTTTATTTTCACTTTGAATATTTTCTTAAATTATCAGCTCAGGTGTATTCATTTGGCGGTTTCTTATTACTCATATACTTAACCATAAATCAATGGGAAATGCTACTTTAGGAGGGAAAATGGCATGAATATCTCACATATAGACTCAGCAGCCAGTTGACAGATGTGGTAATTTCATCAGTATTTACTGTATATTCTACGGCAACAGACAAAATAAATTTGTTTTCTCCATTCAGTATAATTCAGTTTTATAAGACTGTAGTCTTATGAAATATCAAAGAATACTTTATGGCTAAAGGTACAAGGAAAGTAAACTTTTCCTCACTCGGATGTATTGACTCTCATGCAACAAGACAAAGAACAGGCAAGAGTTTATAATCAAGAAAAGAGTGAAAGAGAGAAATACACAGATTCATGAACTGTCCCAGATTGGTGATGAGTAAGAAACAAATCCTCACCTATTCTGCCTTTCCATTATATGATAAAGTATGATGTAGACAATGAAAATTGTACTGCAAATCAGAAAGCCTAGGACTGCAGAGTGGCTCTACCTTTGCTAGTTAGAAAGCCTTGGGAAAGTCCTATCACTTCAATGGGATTATATTACATTATGTGCAAAATATTAATGTATCTATGCTTTAAATAAATTTGTTTTATGTTTTAAAGATATTATAAAGCTTAAATCATTATCTATCCCCACAATCTGATACATAATAGGCTCTCCATAAAACATGTAAATATGAACGTTATACCTTTAACCTTTCATGATTTTATTTCACTTCTTCTTCCTCTTGATTTAAGTAACTCACATCAATGCCTATGCTCTTAAGGTTAATAGCTAAGTACTGGAAACAAATTGGACACTACTTATGTTTGTGTCATCTCTGATTATTTTTTCCTAAGAGGTCTCTAGTGAAATATAGTCACTTATTTCTGTCAATTAGCTTAGACCTTAAAAGTATGGTGTTTATTATTTATGTACACACTTTTGTAAACCTTGGCAATTATCTAGACTCACAATATGACATTTCACAATGGAAGGCATAAATCTTCATTTAAGCAAAACAATACTAACTTAATAAATATTCTAATAGCTGCCTCCATGAAAGGATATTAGCCAAGATATTGAGCTCTACCAGATAATACATCTGAGAAAGAAAAGAGGCGATCAGGAGGAATTAAAGCCAAGTCAGGCACTATGCATAAGGTCATGCCAGGAGATCATTTACGGGATGAAGACAGTTAACAGAGAGTGTATAATTAATATTTACTTTTTAATTATTGTAATGATCTTTATAGGATGAGAAAGGAACATTGGATTTAGAGCTAGAATATTAATTTGTGTTCAATACGATCCACTATCAGCATGTACACTTAGTCAATTATTTTGCTATTTTACAACTTAATTTTTTATTATATATAAAATGGAAATAATTGTTCTTTGAACCTCAGAGTTGTTACATAATTTGAGATAATGTATACGACAGCTTTGTAAAAATGGTTTACGAATAGAAAACAGTATATAATTATAAGTAATTATAATAGTGCTATCAGTGATGCTGAAAATTTTTCACAAGGAAAAGTATTTTGTCACTTACTAGTGGACTCACAAACAGAAGCACTATATAATGAAAGAAGAATAAACACAGTCTGAAAGGCTCTTTCGCTAATATTATTCTGGTCAAGTCTTGTAATTTCATTTGCTCGTGTGTAAGTTAGAGATTATTATCCTTATTCAATAAGGTTGTAAATTATAATTGAAATACCACTCCTTAATGGTCCAGCGGAGTACAAAGCACATACAGCATTCTCTCTCTATCCTCCCATTTTTACTGTTCAATTCTAAAACCAGCGCTAACCTCCAGCAAAATGATGAAGCGCTTTGCTTCAGTGATCCAAATCTTTCTCCATCCCAGATGAACAACCTATCCTGCCACCTCTAGATCTTGATCCTTTGGTAATCACTCAACCTCTTTGCGTTCAAGAGTCTATTTAGTCATCACTCCACATTTATGGAACGCCTATTATGAGCCAAACAGAAATGCTTAAAATATCTCCTGCCCTTGAAGTACTCCCAATAAAATCACAGAAGTACCTAAGTGTTCTAGGTAAAGAGGAGAGTCAAGTCAAAACTAGAAGATCTCTGGGGAATGAATACCACGCATACAAAATCAAACCTTTTCTGCTTCTCTAGTATCCTGTCATAAACCAAGTAACTTTCTAGCCTATATTTTTAAATTTCAATGTTTTATGTATTTGGTCATACTTTGACCGAATATATTCCTGCTATTAGAAAAATCTGTTTGGATCCCACTAAGTAAATGAATAATACTGGTAGAGAAATTGAAAATCATATTTAAATATTTGTTTATGATAATCAACATAGTTCTTCTTAGTCATCAGAAGGAAGGAAAACAGTCTAGCAGGGAAAAAAACACTAATATTGATAATGTGCTTTAAGGACTGATTCTGATCATTTAAGTTTTGTAATAGTGTGATAAACTTACTGAAGACAGAAAAATACTCATTTCATTTTTTTATAATTGGGAAAGAGATAAAAATAATTTTGATATGAGTATTTAAAACAAATTTTAGTCATTGTCAACATTTTAGTAGCTCTGGTTTTTAATTTTGCTACCTATTTCAATCGTAAATTTCAGAAAACTTTTCCAGTAAGCGAGAGAAACAGAAAAGGGAACATTTGAGTGTGAATTTCCCTAGGACTTATTACACTAGAAAGGCTGAACATTAGGGAGCAACATGTGAGGAATTACGGGTGGATCTCAACTGACAGAATGATTTAAGAGAATGCTAAGCTGCTTTAAAGCTTCATATACCGAATAGTGGCAAAACACAGGAGCTGCAAATTTCAAGGAAATTAGTGTCATGTGAAGAAAATTTCAGCATAATAGGTCACATAAAGAGCTAATTTCTCATCTTCAATGAAAAGAAATGATTACCACAGAATTCACGCTCTGGTACAGACTTATTAAAGGCCTATTACGTTAATTCCTTGTATTACTGTACATTAGATTTTTATTTAGGTGATATAAAAAATAAGGCCTCTAAGGAATATTAGAAAATTTCAGACCAAGGCTACTGAGACTTAAATGAAATATTTTATAGTACAAACTTTTTAAAACTATATTATCTTGATATGTGTGTATAAAGATACCAAGAGAAAAATATATATGAACTGATGTAGCTTAGCATACACATATAAATGCAAAAGTTAAAAACAGGACGTATTATTCAATACTATTACTTTCAAAATATATAGCTCAATTCCAATAGAATTTTGAAATAAGAATAATATATTTCTCACATAAATCCTTTCGCATACTTTACTCATTCCTTTCCTGATTTTATTACTGATAGAGCATGTAAAATGAAAATATATATTATTCTCTCATTTCACTCCTTTATTACAAACAAATTAAAGTATACGATTTTGTTTCAAATATTGTTTCATATAACTGAAACTATAAACATAGCAAGAAAGACAGAATATAACAATATAACAGTGTTAAGCTATATAGCTGAATACAGATGCAGTTCTTAAAAATTACTCTTTTGGTATCTGTAACTGCAGGGATTCCTTTGTTTGCTTGCTTGCTTCTTTTATTTTCTTATTTCTTTGCTTTCTCTTTTCTACAATATGTTCTTTCCAAGATAAAAATATTGGTAGTAGGCATGACTTTTTAGTTACAATTGTTTACAGAATTCAGGAATGATTCTCTTTATTTTTCCTCTCTCTCTCTCTCTCTCTCTCTCTCTCTATATCTATATATATATATATATATATATATATTTAATTTTTTTTTTAATTGCACTTTAGGTTCTGGGGTACATGTGCAGAACATGCAGGATTGTTGCACAGGTACATACACGGCAATGTGGTTTGCTGACTCCATCCCCCCATCATCTACACCTGGCATTTCTCCCTATGTTATCCATCCCCAACCTCCCTACCCCCCGCTGTCCCTCCCCAATTCGCTCCCCCAACAGACCCCAGTGTATGATGCTCCCTTCCCTGTGTCCATGAGTTCTCACTGTTCAACACCCACCTGGGGTATTATACTCTTTCAGCTCCCCCACCTCAAATGACTTCTTTTTTCTGTTATTGAAACATCAGGGATTTGGTCTAGGTCCTGCTGCTTACTGCAGAGAAAGCCACTCACTGAGACAAGTATTACCAGGAAGGTTTTAATCACGTGCTGCAGCCCACGAGATGGGAGTTCAGTCTCAAATGCATCTCCCTGACTGACTAAAATTAGGGCATTATATAGCAGAAATGTAACTACATGTAGAAAAACAAGAATTAGGAAGGGGTAAGGAAGGGAATTTGGTCAACACAAAGTAGGTGGCCAGACAGGCAATTAAGAAATTCCCTGTAGTCACACAGTCATTGAGGGCTTTAGTGCTAGTACAGTCCATGCAGAATAGCGATCACAGTATGACGCAGAGCAAGCATGTATATGAAACTTGGCTCCATGTTAAATCTGGCCTCATGCTTTACTGTATTAAAATAGAATTACAGAACTGCCAGTATATTTCTTTACAACGTTTCTTATTTTACCCTCCTCAAAACTAAGGGCTATAACTATGAGCAGTGTTAATTAGTCAAATTTCTCTAATTTTCTATTGGGTTCTAAAAAATATTTTACTACCTAAGCCTCTTCCACTTTCTATTTTCTCTCTATGTGCATGAAGACAGACATACAAATATTACACACAACTGACACAGATCTACAGCATGCTTGTATTTTCTCTTTTGTCCTAAATTTTTTTCTTTCTAAAAATAACGAGTCATTTTACCTTAGGATAAAATTTTTCCATAGTCCATAATTTGAATCAACCTCCAGGTAACTTCTAAATTGGATAAAGTTATTTTTCTAAGTAAGACCATATCTTCTTTAGCACATTTTATAAACAGAATTATATATTAACAAGAATTTTTATTTTTAGTAATATTAAATTTTAATGAAAACCTAAGAAGCAAAAAATTCTGAACAATCAGATACTAGCATTTTATAGATGAGCACATTCCACAATTTTAGAAACATATTTCCCCAAATCATAATCTTTTCTTAATTGGAAATGACCCAGACATCCAATAAGCATTAAAAATAATTTTAAGATTTTAAGTTACACAAAGTTTACCAAAAGTATCTGTTCCCATTGAAATGTACTCAATTCTTTCATTTTTAACAGTTTATCCAGATTACTTCTGAAAACTGAGATATTAGATAGAGCTAGTCATTATGTAAAGTTATTTCCTTGTTTACTATTTTTATACCAGAGAGTATGAGGTACTCGCCTAAGTAAGAACCTTAAGTTACATGCACAGGTATTTTTTGCCAATTTCTCAGAAGGGTCAGCTGTTTTTGTTCAACTAACAACATTGGTCTAATGAATCTAAAAAAAATACAAAGATCGTTTTCTTTTGACTGAGTGTATAGTTTTATAACCTTCTATGCCAAAACCTGACACCTCAAAATTTCTAAAAGAGACAAATATAAAACCCAAATAAAAATGTATTCCAACATATCTGAAGACATTTCTATTTTCATCTTACTAATAAAAAGACAGCTTGGTTATTAAATATTTACATAAGTCATATGAGCTTGAAAAACACTTTGTACTTATTTACTCAGTGTATGAGTGCTTTTTTATTCATAAGCCAATTCAGTAGACACAACATATAACATAAATGTAAACACACATAAACACACAGAAGCATGTATAAACACACACACACACACACACACACACACACACACACACAAGATCCAACAGCCTTTTCTTTGGGCCTCTAGCTGTGAGATACAGTCATAGTTCATAGACTAATACAAACTCGCCAGTTTGTGAAGATGTTCACATGGCTAAACCTTGCCCAGTAAGTAACCCAGTGAAGGCTGTAAACCAAAATTTTGGGTTTACAGTTCCCAGGGCATTTTGATATTTGAAGGCCAAGCCACTGCAGACTCCCATGAACACTGGAGGCAAATAGCACCATAGGAGCACATCACATACTAACCAGGCCTCACCCTGTTTAGAACAGCAGCATAAAGTCCTGGATACATGAAAATCCACCTGCTTTCCCATTCAACAGCAAAATGAGGCCCATGAAGAGACCAGACTTCTCCAGATTCCAAAGGATACTGGGGTCAACAATTCTACAAAGGAGTATCAGCATATCAAATCCTGATTTCCCATGACTCTAGTAACACACACACACACACACACACACACACACACACACACACACACTCACCATAACAGAATCCAAGAGCTGCAGCAACAAACAAGAGCAAGAGTGTGCAAACTGAGGCAGCTGGGGTGCTTCATCTCTCCCTTGGTTGAACTCAATTAGCCTGAAAATTGCTTTGGATTTTCCCAGACTGAGAAGAACCAATTCCTCTGCCTGACACCCACAAAAGACACTCACTTGCCCAGACGTGCACACAACAATTACAAACAAGCCCCCAAGTCTCCAAACTGAAACAGCCAGGGAGCTTCTATCTCTCAGTCATCTAAGCTTGTGCAATCTACAAATGGAAATTTCTTCAAAAATTTTCCAAACTGAAAGGAACAGATCCTCCCGTCTGGGCCCAAGTGGGACACTCACCTATGTGGAGACAGATGTCAAATTTCAAAGGCTGTTCTTCCTAGGCAATTAGGAATGTGGTAGAGACCTGCAGCAGTGAAACCAGAGAGACACCGAAACCACCTCCTACCAAAAACGGTCAGGCAGCTGCTTAGGGGGGCTTCTAAAACTCTCCTTGACATCACAGTGGGGTGACACCGGATGCATTCCTGGTCAGGGAACCAAAGTCTGTTACCGAAACACCAGGGATTTGTTACAGGCCCTGCTGCACACTACATACAAGTCAATCACTGACACAAGTCTCATCAGGGAAGAAGGCTTTAGCCAGGTTGTGGCAGCCAAGGAGATGGGAGGTCAGTCTCAAACACATCCCCATGACTAAAATCAGGGGTTTACATAGCAGAAATCTAAGATAGGCAGGCAAGCCAGAATGAGGGAGGGTAAAGAAGGGAAGTGGTCAACAGACAACAAGCGGTTAGTTAGGCAGTCATGACTGCTGAGAGGTCGGACATCTAAGTTTCCACATGCAGTTATCTAGAATCTTATTCACTTGATGCTATCTAGGAGGACTGATGATTAGTTTCCTGAGAAAGAAACTCAGATAAGACAAAATAACTTTCTCAAGTGTCAAGAAGAGACGGATGAATTTCCATGTTTATTCAAAAGAAACTATAAATGTCAGTTCTATGGGACAAGTAGGTCAGTTTTATTTCCTGTTCCTCACTTTCTTGCCAGCCACCCCCCCCTGGCAATTCCGAGAGGCAAGGGAACAGTGAAGGGGCCTCTTAACACTTGCTACTTCCAAGTTTCTTCTCTTCTTTCAGCCTGACTGGCCTGACTCCATTATACCTTATCTTGTATTGGAAGAGGAGGCACAGCTTTCTCTGTTTTGGCGTGATCTTGGCTGACTGCAACCTCCGCCTCCTGGGTTCAAGTGATTCTCCTGCCTCAGCTTCCAGAGTAGTTGGGATTACAGGCATGCGCCACTAGGTCTGGCTAATTTTGTATTTTTAGTAGAGATGAGGTTTCTCCATGTTGGTCAGACTGGTCTCAAACTCCCAGCCTCAAGTGATCCACCCAGCTTGGCCTCCCAAAGTGTTGGCATTACAGGCATGAGCCACAGCATCCAGCCACTTCCTTTGTTTTTATATAGTCCTCAATCTTTTTTATTTCACACTTGATTTTTTTCATAACTTTATTGAACTATAATTGAAGTACACAAAACTGTACATATTTAAAGTGGACAATGTGACCAATTTTGACAGTTTTGCACCCATGAAACAGCCAAGTGATGGTGCCTTTCTAAATAATCCAACAATCATCTAGTCTTTTTATTTCATTGGTCAATGTAGGAATCATTTATTGAAAAAAAAAAAAAAAAAGAATTCATCACCAAATGTTCCACATCTTTCAAACTATTAACTTTAGTTTTTGGTGGTGGTGGTGGTTGTGTGTTTGTTTTGTTTTGTTTTTTGGTTTTGATTTGATAAAGTCTCACTCTATTGCCCAGGCTGGACTGCAGCGGCACAATCTCAGCTCACTACAACCTCCACCTCGCAGGTTCACGCAATTCTCCTGTCTCAACTTTCCCAGTCACTGGGATTACAGGTGTGCACCACCATGCCTGAATAACTTTTGTATTTTTAGTAGAGATGAGGTTTCACTATGTTGTCCAGGCTGGTCTCCAACTTCTCACCTCAGGTGATCCACCTGCCGCAGCCTCCCAAAGTGCTGAAATTACAGGCGTGAGTCACTGCAACTGGCCCAAACTATTGACTTCCCCTTTTTTTATATTTTTATTTTTTATTATACTTTAAGTTCTCAGATACCTGTGCAGAACATGCAGATTTGTTACATAGGTAGACATGTGCCATAGCGGCTTGCTGCACCCATCAACCAGTCATCTTCATTAGGTATTTCTTCTAATGCCATTCCTGCCTTTACCACCAGCTACCCTCCAGACAGGCCCTGGTAAATGATATTTCCCTCCCTGTGCCCATATGTTCTCATTATTCAACTCCCACATATGAGTGAGACCATGTGGTGTTTGGTTTTCTGTTCCTGTATTAGTTTGCTGAGAATGATGGTTTCCAGCTCCTGCAAAGAACACAAATTCATCCATTTCGTGGCTGTATAGTATTCCGTGTTGTATATGTGCTACATTTTCTTTATCCAGTCTCATTGCTGGGCATTTGGATTGGTTTCAAGTCTTTGCTATTGTGAATAGTGCCTCAGTGAACATACGTATGCATGTGTCTTTATAATAGAAAGATTTATAATCCTTTGGGTATATACCCAATAATGAGATTGCTGGGTCAAATGGTATTTCTAGATTTAGATCACTGAGAAATCACCACACTGTCTTCCACAATGGTTGAACAAATTTACACTCCCACCAACAGTGTAAAAGCATTCCTATTTCTCCACATCCTCTCCAGGATCTGTTGTCTCCTGATTTTTTAATGAGAGCCATTCTAACTGGCGTGAGATGGTATCTCATTGTGGTTTTGATTTGCATTTCTCTAGTGACCAGTGACGGTGAGCATTTTTGCATGTGTTTGTTGGCCTCATATATGTCTTCTTGTGAAAAGTGTCTGTTCACATCCTTTGCCCACTTTGAATGGGTTTGTTTGTTTTCTTCTTATGAATCTGTTTTAGTTCTTTGTAGACTCTGGATATTAACTCTTTGTCAGATGGTAGATTGCAAAATTTTTTCCCATTCTGTTGGTTGCTGGTTCACTCTAATGATTGTTTCTTTTGCTGTACAGAAGCTCCGGAGTTTAATTAGATACCATTTGTCTATTTTGGCTTTTGTTGCCATTGCTTTTATGTTTTAGTCATGAAGTCCTCACCTATGCCTATGTCCTGGATGGTTTTGCCTACGTTTTCTTCTAGGGTTTTTATGGTATTAGGTCTTATGCTTAGACTGGAAGAAATGGATAAATTCCCGAATACATTCACCCTCCAAATACTGAACTAGGAAGAAGCTGAATCCCTGAATAGACCAATAACAAATTTTGAAATTTAGCAGTAATAAATAGCCTACTAACCAAAAAAAAGCCAAGGACCAGACAGATTTACAGCTGAATTCTACCAGAGGTACAAAGAGGAATCGGTACCATTTCTTTTGAAACTACGCCACACAATTGAAAAGGAGGCACTTCCCTGTAACCTATTTGATGAGGCCGGCATCATCCTGATAGCAAAACCTGGCAGAAATACAACAATAAAAGGAAACTTCAGGCCAACATCCCTGGTGAACATCGATGCAAAAATCCTCAATAAAATCAAATCCAGCAGCACATCAAAAAACTTATCCACCATAATCAAGACAGCTTTACCCATAGGATACAACTAATTATTTCACGACTAATTCCAATAAGGTTAAGTATAAGCTCTTCATGTTCTTCAAGGTTCTACTGAACCAGGATGCTAGGGTGGTTCAATATATGTAAATGAATAAATGTAATTCATCACATAAACAGAACCAAAGACAGAAGCCAAATGATTATCTCCATCGACACAGCAAAGGCCTTTGATGAAATTTAACAGCACTTCATGTTAAAAACTCTTAACTAGGTGTTGATGGAACTTACCTCAAAATAATAAGAGCTATTCACGATAAACCCACAACTAATATCACACTGAATGGACAAAAGCTAGAAACATGCCCCTTGAAAGCCGGCACAAGATAGACATGCCCTCTCTCACCACTCTTATTCAACATAGTATTGGAAGTTCTGGTTAGGGCAATCAGGCAAGAGAAAGAAATAAACAGCATTCAAATAGGAAGAGAGGATGTCAAACTGTCTCTTTCAGCAGATAACATAATCCTATACCTAGAAAACCACATTGTCTCAGCCCCAAAGTTTCTTGAGCTGATAAGTAACTTCAGCAAGTCTCAGGATACAAAATCAATGTGCAAGAATCACAAGCATTCCTATACACCAACAACAGACAAACAGTAAGCAGAGAGCCAAATTATGAATGAACTCTCTGCTACAAAGAGAATAAAATACCTAGGAGTACAACTTACAAGCAATGTGAAGAACCTCTTCAAGGAGAACTACAAACCACTGCTCAACAAATTCAGAAAGAACATAAATAAATGGAAAAAACATTCATGCTCGTGGATAGGAAGAATCAATGTCATGAAAATGGCCATATTTACCAAATCAATATAGATTCAATGCTATTCCCATTAAACTACCACTGACATTCTTCAGAGAATCAGAAAAAAAAAATTTTAAATTCATATGGAACCACAAAATAGTCCCATATAGCCAAGACAATCCTAAGCAAAAAGGACAAATCTGGAGGCATTATGCGACCCACCTTCAAACTATACTACAAGGCTACAGTAACCAAAGCATCATGGTACTGGTACAAAAACAGACACGTAAACCAATGGAACAGAATAAAGATCTCAGAAATAAGACTGCACATCTATAACCATCTGATTTTAAACAAACCTGACAAAAACAAGCAACAGGGAAAGGATTCCCTTTTTAATAAATGGTTCTGGGAAAACTGGATAGCCATATGCAGAAAATTGAAACTGGACCCCTTCCTAACAACTTATACAAAAATTAACTCAAGAAGGATTAAACACTTAAATGTAAAACCCCAAACTATAAAAACCCTAGAAGAAAAGCTAGGCAATACCATTCAGGACATAGGCATGGCCAAAACTTTCATAACGAAAACGTCAAAAGCAATTACAACAGAAGCAAAACTTGACAATTGGGATCAGACTAACTAACGGGCTTCTGCACAGCAAAGGAAACTATCACCAGAGTGAACAACGTACAGAAAGGGAGAAAATTTTTGCAATCTATCCATCTGACAAAGGTCTAATATCTAGAATCTACAAGGAACTTAAACACTTTTACACACACACACACACAAAAAAAAAACCATTAAAAGGGGGCAAAGGACATGAACAGATACTTCTCAAAAGAGGAAAATTACGTGGCCAACAACGTAAGAAAAAAAGTTCAACATCACTGATGATTAGAGAAATGCAAATCAAAATCACAATGAGATACAATCTCATGCCAGTCAGAATGGTGATTATCAAAAAGCCAAGAAATGTGTGGTGTTATATCTGAGGCCTCTGTTCTGTTCCATTGGTCTATATATCTGTTTTGGTGCCAGTACCATGTGGCTTTGGTTACTGCAATCTTATAGTATAGTTTGAAGTCAGGTAGCGTGATGCCTCCAGCTTTATTCTTTTGGCTTAAGATTGTCTTGGCTATACGGGCTCTTCTGTGGTTCCATATGAAATTTAAAGTAGTTTTTTTCTGATTCTGTAAAGAAAGTCAATAGTAGCTTGAGGGGGATAGCACTGAATATATAAATTACCTTGGGCAGTATGGCCATTTTCATAATATTGATTCTTCCTATCCATGAGCATGGAATGTTTTTCCATTTGTTTGTGTCCTCTCTTATTTCCTTGAGCAATGGTTTGTAATTCTCCTTGAAGAGGTTCTTCACATCCCTTCTAAGTTGTATTCCTAGGCAGTTTATTCATTTTGTAGCAATTGTGAATGGGAGTTCACTCATGATTTGACTCTCCATTAGTCTATTATTGGTGTATGGGAATGCTTGTGATTTTTGCACATTGATTTTATATTCTGAGACTTTGTGAAGTTGTTTATCAGCTTAAGGAGACTTTGGGCTAAGACAATAGGGTTTTCTAAATATACAATCGTGTCATCTGCAAACACGGACAACTTGACTTCCTCTCTTCCTATCTGAATACCCTTTATTTCTTTCTCTTGCCTCACTGTTCTGATCAGAATTTCCAATATTATGTTGAGTAAGAGTGGAGAGAGAAGCCATCTTTGTTTGTGCCAGTTTTCAAAGGGGAATGCTTCCAGCTTTTGCTCCTTCAGTATGATACAGGCTGTGGGTTTGTTATAAATAGCTCTTATTATTTTGAGATATATTCCATCAACACCTAGTTTATTCAGAGTTTTTGGCATGAATGGGGGTTGAATTTTATTGAAGGCCTTTTTGTGTCTATTGCGATAATCGTGTGGTTTTTGTCATTGGTTCTGTTTATGTGATGGGTTACATTTACTGATTTGTGTATGTTGAACCAGCCTTGAATCCCATGGATGAAGGCAACTTGATCATGGTAGATAAGCTTTTTGATGTGCTGCTGGTTTCAGTTGGCCAATATTTTATTGAGGGTTTTCACATCGATGTTCATCAGGGATATTAACCTGAAATTTTATTTTTTTGTCGTGTCTCTGCCAGGTATTCGTATCAGAATGATGCTGGCCTCATAAAATGAGTTAAGGAAAAGTCCCTCTTTTTCTATTGTTTGGAATAGTTTCAGAAGGAATGGTACCAGCTCCTCTTTGTACCTCTGGTATAAATCAGCTGTGAAACCTTTGGATCCTGGTCTTATTTTAGTTGGTAGGCTGTTAATTACTGCCTCAATTTCAGAACTTGTTATTGGTCTATTCAGGGATTCTATTTCTTCTTGATTTAGTCTTGGGAGAGTGAATGTGTCCAGGAATTTATCCATTTCTTCTAGACTTTCTAGTTTATGCACATAGAGGTGTTCACAGTATTCTTTGATAGTAGTTTGTATTTCTGTGGCATCAGTGGTGATATTCCCTTTATCATTTTTTATTGTGTCTATTTGATTCTTCTTTATTAATTTGGCTAGTGGTCTTTCCATTTCATTAATCTACAAACCTAACAAAACAAGCAATGTGTAAAGGATTCCCTATTTACTAAATGGTGTTGGGAAAACTGGCTACCCATATGCAGAAAACTGAAACTGGACCCATTCCTTATAGCGTATACAAAAATTAACTCCAGATGCATTAAACACTTAAGCATAAGACCTAAAACCATAAAAACCCTAGAAAAAAACCTAAGCAACCCACTAAGGACATAGACATGGGCAAAGACTTCATGATTAAAACACCAAAAGCAATGGCAACAAAAGCCAAAATAAACAAATGAAATCTAAACTAAAGAGCTTCTTCACAGCAAAAGAAATTATCATGAGAGTGAACAGGCAACCTACAAAATAGAAAAAAAAATTGTAATATATCCATCTGACAAAGGGCTAATGTCCAGAATCTGCAAGGAACTTAAACAAATTTACAAGAATAAAAAACAACCCCATCAAAAAGTAGGCAAAGGATATGAACAGGCACTTCTCAAAAGAAGACATTTATGCAGCCAACAAACATACGAAGAAAACCTCATCCTTACTGATTATTAGAGAAATGCAAATCAAAACCACAATGAGATACCATTTCACACCAGTTAGAATGGTGATCATTAAAAAGTCAGGAAACAGATGCTGGAGAAGATGTGGAGAAATAGGAACGCTTTTACACTCTTGGTGGGAGTGTAAACTAGTTCAACCATCGTGGAAGACAGTGTGGTGATTCCTTAAGGATCTAGAACCAGAAATACCATTTGACCTAGCAATCCTATTACTTGATATATATCCAAAAGATTATAAATCATTCTACTCCAAAGACACATGCACATGTATGTTTACTGTAGCACTATTCATGACAGCAAAGACATGGAACCAACCCAAATGCACATCAATGATAGGCTGGATAAAGAAAATGTAGCACATATATACTGTGGAATACTATGCAGCCATGAAAAAGGATGAGTTAATGTCCTTTGCAGGGACATGGATGAAGCTGAAAATCATCATTCTTAGCAAACTAACACAGGAACAGAAAACCCAACACCGCATATTCTCACTCATAAGTGGGAGAAGGACACTTGAAACACATGGACACAGGGAAGGGGAACATCACATACCGGGGCCTGTCATGGGGTGGGGGACTAGGGGAGGAATAGAATTAGGAGAAATACCCAATGTACATGACTGCTTGATGGGGTCAGCAAACCACCACGGCAGTGTATAACTATGTAATGAACCTGGATGTTCTGCACATGTATCCCAGAACTTAAATTATAATAATTAAAAAAAAAAAGGCAAGAAACAACAGATGGTGATGAAGCTGTGGAAAAACAGGAACCCTTTTACACTGTTGGTGGGGATGTAAATTAGTTCAACCACTTTGTAAGACAGTGTAAAGATTCCTCAAAGACCTAGAACCAGAAATACCATTTTATCCAGCAATCCTATTAGTGGGTATGTACTCAAAGGAATACGAATCATTCCGTTATGAAGATACATGCACATGTATGTTCATTACAGCACTACTCACAATACTAAAGACATGGAACCAACCCAAATGCCCATCAGTGATAGACTGGATAAAGAAAACGTGGCACATTTACACCATGGAATACTATGCAGCCATAAAAGGAATGAGTTCTTGTCCTTTGCTGGGACATGGATGTATCTGAAAGCCATTGTCCTCAGCAAACTAACACAGGAATAGAAAATCAAGTACCACATGTTCTCACTTATAATTGGGAGCTGAACAATGAGAACACGTGGCCACAGGAAGGCGAACAACACACACTGGGGCCTGTCACCAGGTGGGGGCTGGGCATGTAAAACATCAGGAAAAATAGTTAATGCATGTTGGGCTTAATACCTAGGTGATGGGCGACAGGTGCAGCAAACCACCATGGCACGTGTTTACCTATGTAATAAATCTGTACATCCTGCACAGATGTCCCGGAACTTAAAATTAAAAGAAAACTTGACATATGAATTTAATTACCTTTGAAAAATATCTTTTATGCAGATATCAGTCTTGACCACTGTATGGAAAACAAGAGGCCATTGAAAGTAGCTTGCTCCAGATGAAAATGATGGCAAAGGCACAGGGTTTGCACTGTCCAACCTCATTCAGTTTTACACACTGAATATATGCAATTCTTTGCATATTAATTATTCCTCAATAAGCTGTTTTATAAATAAAATGACAAAAAATTAAATAATGGTGGCAGTTTTGATGATGATTGTCACCATTTAAGGCTTACACTATTCCAAGCATTTTGCATTATTCTAATTTCATTTTTACCACAACCTAATTAATTAATCTTATTCCACCTGTCTTATAAACAAGATAGATAAGGGTCCTAGAGTTTAAGTGGCTCACTTGGTTTGTATGTAGTTGAGCCAGAATTTAAATCGAGACTTACAAGATTCCTGATATTCATAGTCCTATTATTGGTCATCCTTTGCATCTTTTTTTTAGGTTCCTTATTATCTAATTCATTACTGTTCACTAAGAAAATAATCAAAATTCTTTAACATTTCATTAGTCTTTTAACACATACAAAAAAATAACTCTCCAAATTCGTGTTATTACTTAAGAGAATATTTTTTGGATGGCAATTTTTAGGGGTCATCCTCTCCAGTTTCTAGTGCTTAAATGATATCTGCTGAATATTTTTCCTGCCCGACATGCCATCTCAACCACCCAAACTCCATCCACTGCAGCCTTGGTGGACATGCCTTAGAGCATCGCATGCTTCACCTTAGGAGCACACAAGGCACCAGGTCTCATAACTGTTTCCTCCCGTCAACAGTGACATGAATGACACAGACAATACTATTGGAAGCATTCAGTGAAACATGGTTGGCACATTTTATTTTTTGGAATTGAAGGTCTGTATCATGAGGGACTGAACAAGTGTGAAGGGAACCATAAGATTCCTGCCTCCTTTCTATCGTGAGAATTTGTTTCTCAGATAAACCATTAGGTTTATAAAAACCTTCATACTAGAAAGCTCTCCTATTTTCTGTTCTCACATACAAAACATTACTCCCAAATGTACGCAAGGCAAGTGAACTTTCCTCCTATTCATTTAGTGAACTAAGTTCAAATAAAGGAAAAGCCTCATAAGAGAGACTATAAACCAGATGACGGATGGCCACAAGCCTGTTTTTCTCATGGTAAAGTAATAAAAGGCAAAGTCTTGCTGCACCAGAATTTAGTGCCTGTTTTTCACATGGGTGATGAGAAAGTGAAGGGCATGCAAAGACAGAAAAAGCAAGCTCAGTATTATATATTACATCATTCTCCAGTGGGCTGAACTGAGGGACACACACACAAACACGTCCCAAAAGAAATCAGATTGAGATCTGTCAGGTGCCCCAGGGCCAAGGGCCGCGTGTTAAGCAATCAGTCAGATGAACTTGTCCAAAGCAACTGTCCCCAAGAAACTGTAGATGTGAGATCTCCAGTGAATATAATTTTATGGTGAGGATGGGAAGAGAGAGAGAGAAAATGTGTGTATCAATCCCATAGCCAGAGAAAACTAACCAATGCCACATCGGTTCAAGTCAATGGAGACCACTCTTTGCCTCCTGTTTCTCCTCCTTTCCCTTATTTGAAATCCTGGAGAAGGCTCAATTAGCCCAAAGCAGTAGAAATGCCAGATGGGAAGATGGACAGGAATCTACCATACTTAATTTTCATGACAGTTTTATAGCCTGCAACAGGACTTAGCTGGGGAGAGGAAAAATCTTTAAATGAAGAAGAGTTTTATTCTTATTCTGATAGTTAATATACTGGAAGTTTTTAATAGAACTACAAGTAACCAGAGAATTGTTGATTATCTGTAAATGATCTTCCCCCTTCAAATCTCAACCCCCCATATAGCCATTGGGTCTGCCCAAGTGCCAAAAAATAAAAAATAAAAATAGCCATCCAAATGGCTAAAATGATCCAAAAGAAAATGAATGAAAGTATTTTCTATCTATATATCCCATGCCCTGCTCACTCATACTTTCAGTTCTTGAAATCCTTTTAGAATGTTCTCAGAGTACTTTATAGTCTACGTTTTTATAAATCCACTACATGGAGCATTTAGGGAAACTGCTTTCTAGAGTGAGATGCTTATTTTAAACTGGGACTGTGCCCTGTTTTGCCTGTATCATTGGCATTTACTATTTTATATCTTGCAGGTGCTAAGGATGCTACACAGAAACGTAGCTAGCAAAACAGGCAATGAAAATCGACTACCTATATTACTAATCCTCTTCTTCTAATTGGTGATCTGCAAAGCTTCTTACATTGCCAGAGAATAGAGGAAAACCTCTCCCCTGCCAAGAAAAAAGAGATTTTAAAAGAATCTGTGTTTTAAGGATCTTGTATCAGATTCGTCATTTTACATGATGTTAGCACTAAATCCTTATCTGTGCACTGTAAAGCGGTATGCTTTCTAAGAATACAGAAACCACAGTAAGATATGTGTTTTCCTTGAAAATCATTGTCCATGTAGGGAATATTTGACCAAGTTAAGTCAGTTTATTAACATTTTTGAAGAAAAACTAATGTTATAGGCAAGTTGAGAATACAATTTTGTCTAACATATAATCAATGGAGAAGTTTTAATGGTTTTTTCCTCTCTTCACTTAAAAGTCAATCATTAATGCTCAATTAAGGAGATCTGATCCTTATCTAAGTACTTATTGGAACTAAAAGTAAAAATGGGATTTTTCTTAAGAATTTTTAATCAAAATTTACTTAGATATACAAGTTTTCTCATGATTTTAGGATAGAACACAATTACATAATTTGAGAATCATCTGTCTACATAAGGGACAGTAATAGAGCAAAAAGTTAGTCTGGAATTCCGGTACCTGAGGCCTTGTCCTAGGACTGTCACAAAGTAGTTCTGCAATTTTGAAAATCAGATAATGTTGCTATAACTCTTGTTTTATTGAACTTATTTGTATAAGAGGCCTCATATCCTCTAGAAGTAAACTAAACAGTTCTTTCACTCTCAAATTAGGATAGGCACATTCACTCGTCTGCTTCATACGTTCATAAGAAACTCAAACAAGAATGTACGTATGAACAATTTATAAGAGTACAAAGTATAATAAAAATGCTAGGAAAGGCTAAATTCTTGATAACATGCTGAATATAATTGCAAATACACTTTACACGAATTATCCTGGTAACTCTCACAAACCCAGATCAAGTGAGCGCTTTCACAATTCCAACTTCACACAGAAGTATACTAAGGCCACATAAACAGTAAAGAGTTGCCAAGTTATCAGTAACAGAAAGTTCACACATCGTTCCAGAAGAATACTGATAGAAAAAGCAGCGTATTTAAAATTTGAAATTACAACAGTAAAATATATGAAATGCATTACTCTTGAAGATTTGTTCCCTTCATATAGTCAGCTCTGTTGCCTTGAAAATGACAAATTATACAAATAAAAGTAATTATTTGAATTATTAAGTGGGCAAGCCATTAAACTTACTATTTACAAATCTCTAATCTAAAATATAACATTTCGCTGTATTTGCAAAGAGAATTAAGGATAAACAATAGACTTGATGTTGAAATATGTGAAAAGGGATAAAGTCACTAGTTTCACAATTTTGAATTTAAGAGAGTATGGCCTGCGACTTGGAGGCTGCCAAAAGGAACCACGTGACACTAAGAACTGAAGACAAATCCAGCAAGACACACTTTGTTGTTGTCCACAGGTATCATCTTGATGGAGACAGATTTCTCTATAAATTGTTTTTGCTTTTCTAAAGCCACTATTAAGGTGGTCTCCTAGAATAAAAACATAATTGTGACGAAAAACATTCTCTTATTCCATAAAAGTTTTATAAGAATTACATAATTTATCTAATGGGTTTATTATTATACTGACTGAAACTTACTTTAATTTTTAACAAAATCTTCTAATGACTCTCCTATAGCTCTGTAAACTCATAAATCAATCTTCCAGATAACCCTTCATAAAAGATTTTGCAAATTGCTTGACTAAACTCCTTCACTTCTCTGCTTTACCATTTGCACTGCCTACAAGCAAACTCAGCTTCAAAAGGTTTTCACATTTTCAGAAAGAGCAAAAAGATTGCATTTCCCATCTTGATGAAGAGTTCACAAGCCTGCAAGAACTGAAGAGCTGAGAACAAAGCCCTGCTGTTCTGAAAATTGTGTAAGAACCCAAGCACAGTGTGCCCTGTGATCTTGTCCTGTGGTGAGAGTTCTCCATAGCTCTGTATAATGCTTGAGTTCATTGTGTAACCCTTTCATTCACATTACTCTACAACACTGATATTACTATCTCATACTTGTATGCAATACCTCTAGGCATGACGGGAGGAATTTAGTAAACTCTCATTGAGTTGAACACAGGCTATCATAACCTTTCAGTAGAAATCCCAAGAGGCTCAGTTTGTACCAATGACACCAATATGAAAATCATGCCCATGAGGATAATGAAATTGTCTATTTGCAAGTCAATATCTCAGATCTGAATAGATAAGCATAGTGATCCTATTGATCCTGACTCACTTAGATGACAAACAAAATGTACCAAGAGCACAGAAACTGGATTGACTTTTTGTAAGAAAATGTCAAACACGCTGCCTAAAAGTTCTAAGAATTTTGTTATTTTATATGGATTTCACTTCAACAGTGATACTAGTTTTAGGATCGTAATAATGCTGTAACGGTGAGAGGTGGAATATTATCACCTACTATGCATTTCAAAAGCCTCTACACGTATCATTAGTTGCTAAAGCTTATTACCCAAGTTTTACTGGGTCTTATATCACTCTGAAGGGAAAGTAATATGTTTTATAAGTACATTAAAATTTCATTTTTAGTAGAGTTTTCAGCATAAACAAACCTAAATTAACAACTTCTTCAAATTAGCATGTAGATGTCTCTGTGCTACTGACATTGAAAATATATGTGCAGCAAAAGCTGGGATCTACAATATGATAAAGTCTCAAAATTAAGTATGTTATTAATCCAAATGCTGGGCCATAGAACAACTGTAAATATTATAAAGACTTACTTGGATATGTAAATTAACACAACCTCTCCTTACATCCGTGTGTGGTCGAGGGTGACAGGCAAGGCATGTTCGCACATGTTGTTCAGAGACTACAAAGTTCCCCTTGAATTCCTGGCAGAGGAGCTATGTATCTGTAAGCTGCGGAGGACCGTGGCAGGACAGACATGTCCTCAGGTGGCTGAGTGTGCCGACTTAGATACTGGAATCTTTTTCTGACCTTGAGTCCTCTCATATCAAGCCATAATTTGTTGGTTAGAATAAAGTCAATATGAATTTGGAGAAAATACGGGAAAGCACACTAAAGGGATTCTTGTCACCCCTCACTTTCTAATAAACCAAAGTTCTATGACAATTTCCCTGAGAGAAATAAAAGACAACTATGACAAATTTCCTGGGAAAAATTAAAGACAATTGGATAATTGGAACCACAGAAATTACTTTCACAGCATAACCTGGGAACGGGTGTGTTGTACTAAGCCACTGTCTTTTGGGGTGGTTTCTTAGACACAATAATTATGAAATATAAGTAGGGTATGAGGGCAATAAAATGGAGGTAAGAAAAAAAAGAGATAAGGATAATTCCTAAGCTGAGCTTTTTATATCATAATGGAAAATTAAAAATCTTCTTTAATCTTTCTTTTCTCTTCGTTTTTCTGTCTTTCTCATTTTCTCTCCCGATTTGTCCACTTTCAGGCTGCTGATAAAGACATACCGATAACTGAGACTGGGCAATTTACAAAAGAAAGAAGTTTAATGGGACTTACAGTTCCACATGGCTAGGGAAACCTCACAATCATGACGGAAGGAAGCAGGAGCAAATCGCATCTTACGTGGATGGTAGCACGCAAAAGAGTTTGTGCAGGGAGATTCCTCTTTTGAAACCATCAGATTTCGTAAGACTCATTCACAATCACAAGGACAGTGCAGGAAAGACCCACCCCCATAATTCAATCACCCCCCACGGCATTCCTCCCACAACACATGGGAATTGTGAGAGTCACAATTCAAGATAAGATTTGGTTGGGGACACAGCAAAACCATATCACACTCTCTTGCTTTCCCTCCCTTTTTTTAGGTCATCAGTTTTTGTTAAGAAAAATAAACATATATTAGTACTTCTGAAAATCGCAGTATAATTGATCTAACACATGGAATTAATACACACGTGTGATCTGGTGACTGTGACAACCACAGCCTAACGTCCCTCTACTAGGCTTTCGTCACGCGACAGCAGTAGGTGCATTTCTCATATCTTGAAATACTGAAAAATGTTTTCTAAAGCCTAGAGATAATAGTAGTTCTATGTGCACTTTCATATGTAAGAGATACATACAGTATCTTATACTTCACAAAAATGTTTTGTAAAGTATTCACAATACTCTTTGTAAAAATAGCTGCTATTTGGAGGTTTTTTAAAATTAGTGAACAGTTGAAACTAAGCCATATCAGCACATTACAAAACTGAGCTTCAAGCATAGCTTTCTGTATTCATTTCAGAACAACAGTTGATAGTTCACTGAAATAAGGTTTTTCTCTCGAATACGTTAACAAGTCTATTTTTAAATAAAAAACAGTCACAGATACGGACATTCATTTTCTCTCTCCTCCATCTCATATTATTCAAGCTACTCACTGCATCTCTGACATCTCTTTCCTTGAACAAAGAATATTTAATTCCTATTAATTCAGAGTAAGTCCCTCTTTTCAGAATATTCACATTTCCTATTAGTTCAGTTACAAATAACGTAATTTGGTAATTATTTTGTTATACTTGTTTTGTTTGTTTGCAGAGGTATTTTGCCAATTCATGTATTAAAAAAAAAAAATCTCAGTGTATAGTAAATACAAGCAAATGAAAACCAGTAAGAGGAAAGTGTGTGCGTGTGTGTGTGTGTGTGTGTCTTTGTGTGTGTGTGTCTGTGTGTGTGAGTCTGTGTGTGTGTGTGACAATGAAGACTTAGACATGTCTCAAGTTTTTAACAGCTTAACAGAAATAGCAATATTCATCTGCAAGAATCTCTTAACACTGTCTCCCATCAACCATATCAAACTTCTTCTGAAGCATTTTTGCTGCTGTTGTTGCTACTGTGCTATTATTTCCTCACATAAAAAGCAACAGTTTTATTAAGACTCACGTCCCCTATATTAAAGACGATTCCACATCTATAAGTCTATACAGAAATGCACTGGTGTTTATAATGCCAGTGGCTTTTAGAAAATTATGCTTCTAACACAATTACATTTATCAGCATAACAGCCCATTCAGCAAAATTAAAAAGAGGCAATATTTACATCAACGGTGCTTTGAAATGAACATTTTCCTTCAGGATGCACAGCCACATAGTCTCTAGTCTTTTCTCTTGACAGGTTATAAATATTCTCAGAAGTAACTGTTTTGATGTTGTCTTAAAAACCAGGGTAATGGGAGAGGTGAGGAAATAACCCTGAGGTTACATGCATTTTTCACATAAATTTTGCTACCGCATTTGACAGGTTAATTATATTGTCGTTATTTGCATTTCTCGTGTTACTTTATACTTTAGAGTCTTAGCTAATGGCTTTCCATAAAGTGATACTTCATAGTGTTTTTTTGCTGAATGAAAACTTATCTTAGTTTGTTATGATAGATAAATCCAATCAACAACAACCATATGTTAAGAACGTTTAAGTTTGTTTGTTACAGTCAACAATTTCTGAAAGCATCTATTCTTGGTTATGTATAATACATGTCTGCAAATCAAAGAGCATTCCGTAGCAGAAAGAGAATTTAGAGAAATGACTTATGACAATTTACTGGGGGAAAGAAAGTGAGATTGTGTTCATATTTCAATACAATCTGAAAAAGCTTATATACAATTCCCCTTCTAAATTAATTACCCAAAGATTAAAAACATATCTGCTATGACTCATCCCTTCTCAAACGTTTCCTCCCCATAATCTAAAGGCACCTTTATTGAAGCATCAATTATTTGAATATTGTTCTGTGCTCTTTAATAAATGTTGACTGCTGTCAAACTCTAATGAATACGGCAACATATTATCTTTAGTCTTGTTAAAGGATGAGCAGAATCACCTCAATCATGTGGAACAAAATAGAAGAATCAGATATGAACTGGCAAAATTGCATTAATTTTCCTCTACAATCAGTCATACTATTTTCATTTGCAACATTTTAAAAATACATTTTTGTGAGAAAAATGGTTGAGAATGAGGCTTTCCATGTCATTTATTCCGCCCAGAAATAAATGACTAGATTCTAAAATGAATTTAACATTACTTAGAGGACTTGTGAAAACACAGATTCCTGAGCTCTACCTGCAGAATTTTAAAATCAGGGGCTCTGGAGTGAGACTCAAGAAACAGTGTTTCTAACAAGTGTCCAGGTGATGCTGCTGCTGCTGCTAATTTGAGACCACTGAATGTGTGCAAGTTTGGACTCTTCCTAAATACAGCTTGGATAATTCCCTAATTGTAGCCGACTCAACAGATAATAGTTTTGATTAATCTTTTAAAATGATTCAAAAAAAAAAACCTGAAAAAATACAAATTTTGTCCTAATAGTAAGAGCTGAGGATGACTAGTCTATTTTTTTACGCTAGTCAGAAGATGAGAATAATTTGAGGAAGAGAGGAAGGACGGAAGGACAGACGAACAGAAGGAAGGAGGGAGGGAGGGAGGGACAGGGTGGGGGGGGAATGAAATAAAGAAATAAATTAGTTTCAAGGGCTTCAGAGAGAAAGATGTCTTAAATAAAAATGATAAATTCCCTTTGTCTGAAAAGAAGACTTAAGAGGACCTCAGAACCGTCAATTCTAGTAATTTTACAAATTATATCTCTTGTTCTCAAATAATTTTTCTTTCAATTCTCAGCTGCCAAGATAAGTGTCCAATTAGAATAATTTGTTGATGGGCTTTTTAGTAATTTCATTTGGGGGCCTCTAATTAAGTTCCTTACTCTGACTATAATAAAAAGTTTCTATAGACCTTATTTAATATGAATGCTTTGACCAATTAACAATTATGAAGCTAATCAATTTTAAATAGGACATTTTTGTAAATTTAAACATTTCACAGGACACTTACCTAATTAGAACCTTGTTTCTTTTATGGCAGAATAACTGAAACAAAGGCATTCTACCTACAGCAAATAATAGTTGTAAATATTTCATAATTTCATCTTAACCTACATTTTTATTTCAGACATTATTACAAATACGTAAAAGACTCCTACAGAATCCAAATGCGTTCTACTTGTGAGCTGACTCTTGTAAACCAGAATAAGTTTTCAGACCACAGTAAGGAATGTTGTCTTATCCACCAGCTATTTATGTTCCCAGAATTTTCTAGATTCAGCACAATACAAAGAAGGTAAGATGAGATCTGGCACCTAAGAAGCTGACAGTCTAGACTGGAAGACGATGAGATGTTGACATTGTTAAGATGAATAAATGAGCCCTCATGCCATAGAAAATACAGGAGAGATTACTATAGGTTGTAAGAAAAATCTTGGCCTTAATTTGGAGGAGCGACCCTCATGAATTTAACTGGCAGAGAATGAGGGGTGTCTTCTGTAGAACAGCTCCCAGTAACTTCAGAGGCTCGGCAAACAAAGTTGGCTAGCACAGGGAGCTAGTCTGCCTTACCATTAAAACAGTAAGGGTTATGCTTTTCCTACTCTGGCACCTCATTGTAGATGTGGAATAGTATAAATGTAGATTTTAAATCTAGTATTGCTTAGGTTACAAGCTATTGATGGCGAAAAAGAATCATTTAAGCACCACGTAGAACTGCGTGTATTTCAGAAGCATAGTTAGGTCTTAAATAAAATTCACCGATTTCTTTTTTGTTAAAAAATAATAATAACTATTCTATACTTTCAAATGACCTCTATCTAGTTAAAATTAAATACATTTGTGTCTCTATCTTGTTAAAGTTAATTTATCTGCTGCATTCTTCTCAAAAGCCTGTGCATACAAAGTTTGCAGACGTGTGGTCTTCTTGAGTATGTTGATCTCTTGTCAGGGCTATTTTTTGTTTTGGACAAGGTAATATCTATGTATTTATGTTGTAAATATTAAAACATAGCTGTAATATCTAGGTAGCTAGTTCAAATTTTATTTTAAAAAACATTTCTTCTGGGTTATAAAAATATAAATACCTTTCCAGATCAACAGAAGTATGTGTTTTTGTGGGGCAGGTAAATGCACACACTGTGACTCTTACTTTTGATAACATGAAGGAAACAGCTGTGTTTCTGGGTTCCTGGCAGTTTCTGTTAAAACAAAGTCTATATGATCACTGGATACTTTTCATTAAAGTTTTCTTCAGATGTTGGCAAAGACAGTCCCTCGAAAGGAACAAATGTGCCTTATTTTATTTTATTATTTTATTTTGACAGAGCCTCCCTCTAACACTCAGGCTGGAGTGCAGTGGCATGATCTCAGCTCACTGCAGCCTTCCCTTCCCCAGTTCCAGCAATTCTCCCGCTTCACCCTCTTGAGTAGCTGGGATTACACGCATGTGCCACCACATCCCGCTAATTTTTTGTATTTTTTAGTAGATACAGGGTTTCAATACCTTGGCCAGGCTGGTCTCAAACAACTGATCTCATGTGATCTGCCCACCCAAAGTGTATGTAGAAAGATGTGGCCTCAGGCAGGCACAGCAACTAAACAGTTTTTAAAGAAGTAACACTTCTACTTTTTCTGCCAAATCTAAAGAAACAGTGAAAAAGACCCAGTCTATAAAACTTTTGCACCAGAACTGATAGTGTTGAAACATCTCTGCTATATGATGTGCTATTTTGACTGTCTAGAAGAAAATATACAAAAGCCTGGAAAAAACAAAATGGGCCTACATATTGGTGTTTCAAAAACAGAATCTATGCTTTAAATAAATTAAGTAATCTTTGTATCTCCAATCAACTCATCACAGACGAGAGACATTTGGAAGCTGGTAATCTTCCAAATAAATGTATTTCCAGGAAATGAAAAAATTTTGCATACTGTATTTTAAATATACAGAATCTGAAGTTAAGACAAAAATATTATTACTAAATGTTGCTGCAAATTTCAGTCACATAGTTCAATATTATGTCACTCTGTGGAATTACTAACATAGTTAATACAACAATTTTGTATGATATATATATATATTTTAAAAAGATACCTGAAGTATGAGAACATTTCACTTTGGTTGATTAGAGCAATTTAAAGTAATGAAAAAACTTGAATTTTAAAGGTAGGTATCTTGATTAATTTCTATTATCTTTTGTTTACTTGCTGTGTAGCCATTTAGAAGTACTTCAGTTATTTGAGCTTAAATTTCTTATCTTTACACAGCAATGTCCCCTGTCTACCATGTTCTTTCAATCATCATTTGAGATAACATAAAACTAAATTTGTAAAGTGCAGCACACTAGTATACTTTTAAAAATAATTGACCACGTAATTGGAAGTAAATCACTCTTCAGCAAATGCAAAAGAACAGAAATCATACCAAACATTCTCTCAGGCCACAGTGCAATCAAATTAGATCTCAGGATTAAGGAACTAACACAAAACCCGACAACTAAATTGAAACTGAACAACTGGCTCCTGAATGTTGACTGGATAAACAATGAAATGAACGCAGAAATAAAGATGTTCTTCAAAACCAACAAGAATGAGGACACAATGTACCAGAATCTCTGGGATACATTCAAAGCAGTGTCTAGAGGGGAATGTATAGCAACAAATGCCCACATGAGAAGCAAGGAAAGATCTAAAATCAACACCCTATCATCAAAATTGAAAGAGCTAGAGGAGCAAGATAAAAAAAAAAAGCCTTCAAAAAATCAATAAATCCAGTAGCTGGTTTTTCTTTATAAGATCAACAAAATACACCACTAGCCAGATTAATAAAAAAGAAAAGAGAGAAGAATCAAATAGATGCAATAAAAAATGATAAAGGGGATATCACCACCGATCCCACAGAAATACAAACTACCATCAGAGATTGCTACAAACAACTTTATATACCAGGAGCTCTTCAAATGCATCTCAGAACAGTTCACAGCTATGAAAAAGAAAAAAGAAAAAGAGAAAAGAAGAAGAAGAAAACAAAACAACTCTATCCACATAAACCAGGAAACCTGGAAGAAATGGATAAATTCCTGGATACTTGAACTCTCCCAAGACTAAACCAGGAAGAAGTTGAAACCCTGAATACCCCAATAACAAGGGCTGAAGTTGAAGTACCAATTAAGAGCCTACCAACCAAAATAATTCCAGGTCCAGACAGGTTCACAGCCAAATTCTACCAGACGTACGAAGAGGAGCTGGTATCATTCCTTCTGAAACTACCCCAAACAATACAAAAAGAAGGAATCCTTCCCAACTCATTTTATGAGACCAACATCATCCTGGTACCAAAACCTGGCAGAGACTCAACAAAAAAAGAAAAATTGAGGCCAATCTCCATGATGAACATAGATGCAAAAATCTTCAATAAAATACTTGGCAAACCAATTGCAACAGCACATCAAAAAGCTTATCCATCTCGATCAAGTAGGCTTCATCCCAGGGACGCAAGGCTGGTTACACATACGCAAGTCCATAAACATAATCCACCACATAAAAAGAACCACACGTCTGTCGAGGGGGGCCAAGGGAGGGATAACATGGGAACAAAAGCCAGATGTAGGTGTGGGGGGACGGAGGCAGCAAACTACATTGCCATGTATGTACCTATGCAACAATCCTCCATGATCTGCACTTGTACCCCGAACCTAAAGTGCAATAAAAAATAAAATTAAAAAACAAACAACAAAAAAACCCCACCACCACCAAATTTTAAATGATTTAGTATTTCTTTGAACTTTTGAGTGATGTCTATATAACATCAGACAGTTTAGTCATTTATGTTTTGGTTCTATGTCTCCACCCAAATCTCATGTTAAATTGTATTCCCTAATGCTGGGAGAGAAACCTGGTAGGAAGTGGTTGAATCTTGGGGGTGGATTTCCCCCTTTCTGTTCTCATGATAATAAGTGAGTTCTCACAAGATCTGGTTATTTGAAAGTGTGTAGCACTTCCCGCTTTACTCTCTATCTCTCCTGCTGGCCAGGTGAAGATGTGCCTGATTCCCCTTTAACCTTCTGCTAATGATTCTAAGTTTCCTGAGGCCTCCCCAGAAGCAGAAGCCTTCAAAGAGCCATAAGCCAATTAAGCCAATTAAACCTCTTTTCTTTACAATTTACCCAGTCTTAAGTATGTCTTCATAGCAGTGTGAGAAGGGACTAATACAGTCATCCTGCAGCTATTAAAATGTTCCTAATCTCATTTACAGAAGATTAAATGCTAACCTAAATTATCAGAACCAATATTTGAGATATTTGGTACAAATTTCTGAATATATGTTGAAGTTTTGTTACAAAGAAAGATTGGTCTTCATGGGTTGTGTGTTCATCTGTATTTGTTTATTTGCTGAAAATCAAATTATTTTTTACTTGGTCACAAATGCAATCTGGTGTGTGTGTGTGTGTGTGTGTGTGTGTGTGTGTGTGTGTGTGTCTATACAGTTATGCATCACTTAACAATGAAGATACAATCTAAGAAATGTGTCATTAGGTGATTTCATTATTGTGAGCACAATAGAGCTTATTTACCCAGACCTATAAAGGATAACTTATTGCTCCTGGGCTATAAACCTGTACAACATGTTATTGTACTAACTATTATAGACACTTGTAATAAAATGGCAAGTATTTGTGTATCTAAACATAGAAAAGGTAACATCTTGCCCTGCGACTTTATAAAGGCTACAATGTCACTAGGTAATAGGAGTTTTTCAGCTTCATTATAATCTTATGGGACCGCTATCATACATGCGGTTTGTGGTTGGCTGAAACATCTTTATGCTGTATAAGTAGTGAGCAGTGTTTACAGTATTACGTTATTGACTTCCTAATTGAGATAATAGAAATATGTTAATCAATGTCACCTGTGTTTTTATGAGACATTACTATTTTACTAACAGATTGGAGTTGACATTTATGAAACTGATGTTTATTTTACACGTATACAAGAGAAAGGCTTTAAGAAATTATTACTATAGTTCTTTGACCTCAATTATCCTGATAGTTCATGCACAGTATTCTTTATATCACTATCATTTTTAATAATACAGTGAGCTCAAACTTTGTGTTCATACCTGCGTTGATAAAGGAAATTTGAAATGTGCATATAGAAATAGGGGTGGGACGTGTAGAAGCGATAAAGCTCACAGAGGGCAACACAAGCTTGAGGGTTTTCTAATTTATTTAAATCTTATATTATATTCCATTTACTCTCTCTGTTTTAAATGTGTTCACACTCACTGCACACAATTGATGTTCCAGTATTATATGCCATATTTATTGGATTATTTCTCATATCCTTACCATATATAAGCCCTCTATATAATTTGATTAGGGCTAGGATATGTTAGGGAAGTTAAATGGTCAATTCATTAGACGATTTTACTGATTTAGCCAAAGCCTTTTTTCGTATAGAGATGGCATGTTTTTCTCCTAAATAATTAACTCAAACACAATTGATTTAAGTCAGAAATATATTTTGAGCCCAATACAGCATTAAGTCTGTTCAATTATACTTTGGCTGAATTTTTGCAAGTTTAAATGGAGAACCTAAACAAAAACAATTTCCCTAGGTATTTGCCTTAAACTACTATGCTATACTAGGATTATAAGGTCATTTATTGTGATAACTAACAGTGTGTGTGATTTAGCTTTGTCCTTTGTCTAAAACGAGTTTTATTCCTTAATAAAAATTAGACACTCCTTGAAGACAGCGACCTGCTTGTCTGGATTTTGAGTTCCTGAAGTTTAAGTTCTTAAAAACAAGCAAAAAGGGCAGTTTGAAAGAAGAGAGAACAACCCATGAGTTTCTTTCTATTGTTGCAGGGCAGTGGTTGAATCTTACGGGGATGAGGAGGAAAAGGCTGTGTGATGCACTGTTACACCCTTGGTTCCAGGATTCTCGGAAGACACAGACATTTTTCTGGCCAGCTAGGCAGAGAAATAGTGAAGTCACAGAAATTCTAAGGGACTCATGGTTGTGGACAATGCACATGATTGCAATGACTAGCTGACAATAACTGGAGTGAACTCCAGGTGTTTTAGCGTCACTTCTGTGTCTTGTGTATGCACACACACATTCACATACACACAGATGTATATATGTATACATATGCATACACGTATACCTCCCAGGCGATTCCAAAGATGATCCTCACAACAGCTTCTGAGGCTGATGTCACTGTTTCCTTTGTTCAGCAGTGAAGTCTGTTGCCAAACTTCAGGTTGCATTGAAATTACCTGGAGTGTTTGTAAAAACAGAGTGGTGGGCTCAACTCCACAATATATAATTCAGGAGATCTGGAGTAGTGCCTGAGAGTCTGCATTTTTAAAAACTTCCCAAGTGATGCTGATGTTTCAGGTCAGAGACCACACTTTGAGAACTACATGTATGAAGGATGTAAGAGGTTCAAGGATTTGAAGCAACATAATGACTTTTCCAAATTCACAAGGCTAAAACGAGACTTGAAACTGGTGTTGTGATTTTAAACCCATTGATTTTTTTTTATTGTACTTTAGGTTCTGGGGTACACGTGCAGATCACGCAAAATTGCTGTATAGGTACATTCATGGCCAGGTGGTTTACTGGCTCCATCCCCCCATCACCTATACCTAACATTTCTTCCCACATTATCCCTCCCCATCCTCCCTCCCACTATCCCTCCCCTAGCCCCCGCAATGGACCCCAGCGTGTGATGCTCCCCTCCCTGTGTCCATGTGTTCTCACTGTTCACCTGCCTATGTGTGAGAACATGCAGTGTTTGATTTTCTGTTCTTGTGTCAGTTTGCTGAGAATGATGGTTTCCAGGTTCATCCATGTCCCTACAAAGGACACAAGCTCATCGTTTTCTATGGCTGCATAGTATTCCATGGTGTATATGTGCCACATTTTCCCTGTCCAGTCTATCATCAATGGGCAGTTGGGTTGGTTCCAGGTCTTTGCTATTGTAAACAGTGCCGCGATGAACATCTATATGCATGTGTCTTCATAACAGAACAATTTACAATCTTTTGGATATATACCCAATAATGGGATTGCTGGGTCAAATGGAATTTGTATTTCTAGGTCCTTGAGGAATCACCACACTGTCTTTCACAATGGTTGAACTAGTTTACACTCCCACCAACAGTGTAAAAGTGTTCCTATTTCTCCACATCCTCTCCAGCATCTGTTGTCTCCTGATTTTTTAATGATCGCCATTCTAACTGGTATAAGGTGGTATCTCAATGTGGTTTGGATTTGCATTTCTCTGATGACCAGTGACGATGAGCATTTTTCATATGTTTGTTAGCTTCATATATGTCTTCTATTGAAAAATGTCTGTTCTTACCCTTTGCCCACTTTTGGATGGGTTTTTTTTCTTGTAAATCTCTCATAGTACTTTGTAGATTCTGGATTTTAGCCCTTTGTCAGATGGGTAGATTGCAAAAATTTTTTCCCATTCTGTTCATTGCCGGTTCACTCTAATGATCGTTTCTTTTGCTGTACTGAAGCTCTGGAGTTTAATTAAGTCCCATTTGTCTATTTTGGCTTTTGTTGCCAATGCTTTTGATGTTTTAATTATGAAGTCCTTGCCTATGCCTATGTCCTGGATGGCTTTGCCTAGGTTTTCTTCTAGGGTTTTTATAGTGTTGGGTCTTATGTTTAAGTCCTTAATCCATCTGGAGTTAATTTTAGTGTAAGGTGTCAGGAAGGGGTCCAGTTTCTGCTTTCTGCACATGGCTAGCCAGCTTTCCCAACACCGTTTATTAAACAGGGGATCCTTTCCCCATTGCTTGTTTTTGTCAGGTTTGTCAAAGGTCAGATGGTTATAGATGTGTGGTGTTGCTCCAGAGGCCTCTGTTTTGTTCCATTGGTCTGTGTCTCTTTTATACCAGTACCTTGCCGTTTTGATTACTGTTGCCTTGTAGTATAGCTTGAAGTCAAGTAGCGTGATGCCATCAGCTCTGTTCATTTTGCTTAGAATTGTCTTGGCTATACAGGCTCTTTTTTGGTTCCATATAGTTTAACATGGTTTTTTTCCAGTTCTGTGAAGAAGGTCATTGGTAGCTTGATGGGGATAACATTTAACCTATAAATTACTTTGCAGTATGGCCATTTTCATGATATTGATTCTTCCTAACCATGAGCATGGAATGTCTTTCCATCTGTGTGTGTCTTCTCTCACTTCCTTGAGCAGTGGTTTGTAGTTCTCCTTGAAGGGGTCCTTCACCTCCTCTGTTGGTTGTATTCCAAGGTATTTTATTCTCTTTATAGCAATTGTGAACGGCAGTTCATTCTTGATTTGGCTCTCTGTTAGTCTGTTATTAGTGTATAGGAATGCCTGTGATTTCTGGACACTGATTTTGTATCCTGAGACTTTGCTTAAGTTGCTTATCAGTTTAGGGAGATTTTAGGCTGAGATGATGGTGTCTTCTAAATATACAATCACGTCATCTGCAAATAGAGACAATTTGACTTCCTCTTTTCCTAATTGAATACGCTTTATTTTTTTTTTTCTTGCCTGATTGCTCTGGCTAGAACTTCTAGTACTATATTGAATAGGAGTGGAGAGAGAGGGCATCCTTGTCTAGTGCCAGATTTCAAAGGGAATGCTTCCAGTTTTTGCTCATTCGGTATGATACTGGCTATACGTTTGTTGTAAACAGCTTTTATTATTTTGAGATATGTTCCTTCGATACCTAGTTTATTCAGAGTTTTTAGCAAAAAGGACTGTTGAATTTTGTCTAAGGCCTTCTCTGCGTCTATTGAGATAATCATGTGGTTTTTGTCTTTGGTTCTGTTTATGTGGTGAATTACATTTACAGACTTGGGTATGCTGAACCAGCCTGGCATCCCTGGAATGAAGCCTACTTGATTGTGATGGATAAGTTTTTGAAACTTGATAATTACATTTACCTGTAAAGAATAAACTAGCATGTCTCCAAACTCATGAATTGATATTGGCTAGGCGGTATATTTAAAGTATGAAGTATTACACACAAAAATCTAGTCCAAATTAGACATCATGAAAGTTATTCTTTTTGTTGCTGTCGTTAGTTATCTAAACATATCTTCATTTTAATACTTGTATTCTTTATTCATATAAAATATATTCATACTTACAAGATTGACAAATGTCAAAAAGTTCAATAGTAAACAATATTGTCATAGGTAAGTGATACAAGATATTTTCTTGACCCCTTTGTGGAATTTGGGACAGGGGGTGTCTCATTTAGTCAGCCTGCCCGTCTACCCTCATGGAAGGGAACATGTGAGCAAACAAGCGCAGAAACTGGAGCGAGTGCTTTTGGGCATGGGCAGGAACAAAAAATTCAATTTACTCAGCTCACGGTTCTCAACCCTTTGTGGGAGGGAACACATAGGCCAGCAAGCATGGGATCCAGATCCAGCTGGCCGCTTTTGGGTGTTGGAAGGAGCAAACTCTGTGCCGGCCTGTGGCAGCATCCACATGGGGGTGCCTGTGATCCCCAAGCCTCAGAGGGTGTGTTATGATGCTCTTTCAGCTCTGCTGTCTGTGGACAGCTTAAGTGCTAATAGCTCAGTGGGCCCTTTGCTTCATCACGCGGGCAGCTGCCTTCAGCCAGAGAGGGCAAAGGGCCAGTATGGCAGCCTGTCTGGGTACGTGTACCTGGTGCATCCTGAATTTCTGTCAGATGCCCAAAACAAAAGAGGTCACATGGACTAGTTAAAGGATGGTGAATGTGGAGAATTTTATTGAGTGATGAAAGCAAGCGGCTCTCAGCAGGGAGGGGAGCTGGAAAGGGGATGGGAAGTGAAGGTCACTCTCCCCTAAAGTCAAACCGCTTCTCTGCCTTTCTCTCTTCAAAAGTCAAGTTGCCTCTCCCTGATGCCCAGCCACTTCTTCCTGACATCCAGCTGCTTCTCCACTCTGCCAGCTAAGTCTGGAGGTTTTAGAGGCACAGGATGGGGGTGGGGAGAGGCATGGGTAGTTTAGGAAAAAGCAACATTCAAGAAGGCAAGAGGGATAAAGGTTCTCATGTTGGGCTGCAGGTTTAAGGCTTTTAGGCTTAAAGGTGGATTTCGCCAGGGACCTACCCCTGTCTGCCTAGAATTACTCTGCCTCCTGCTTCTATCATTATATCATTAGGACACACTAGTGGGACTAACAAATTTGACAACTTCTATGTAACACAATTTAGCAATGTCCACCAAAATTAAGTATACATGCAACTTTGGCACAGCAATTTTGCTATAGTTATTTGTTCCATATGAAAAAATAATCATAGCAAATATATAAAAATATATCTTCGTACATATTTTATGTTGCACATTAGTTACTGCATATTCCAAAACAGTCATAATAGCAAAGAACTGGAAAAAATTTTTTACTGTTATTATTGTACTGGTTAATAATTCACTAAAAAAATTCAGCTGTTAAAAATAATATATCTATACATGAAATGTTTTCTAGTATATAAGTGAAAATCAACTTTAACCTAAAAACCTCTGTTAGATATAATAGTCTTTGTTGCATCAACAAATGTGTAAATAAAATGTCTGAATTCATAGCTACCATTGGAAATATACATTTTGAATGTAATTTTGAGGTTTCTTTTGGAGAGTAGATAGTTGGGGAACAAGTAAGGAAGGGAGATGCATTTTTCAAAGTTTTTAAATTTTTAATTTTATACCATTTGCATGGATTATATATTCAGAAAATTACATTTAGGGAGCAAATTTAGGGAGCAAAATTCCAGTTAATTTTTTCCTGATTCACTGCTCAGAGAAATGAAGTATATTTGTTATAAGTAAAAAATGTGGCACTCCTCTTCATATATTTGTGTGTGTGTGCATTCACATGTGCATTAACTGAGTCGCCATTTTACAAATGAGGAAATTGAAGCTCAGAGTGATTCAGTAATTTTCTCAAAGTCTCATAGCAATTAAATGGCAAAGCCTAAATTTGTGCTCTATTTTATTTAACATCAAAGCTTGTAGTCTGCCATATTGCAGATGCTTTTTAAAAATCTGTCACAACTAATATCTCAAAATGTTAGTTTTGAACTTTTCAATTGCTATTCAAGGACAAATTGCCAAATTTAACCTTTTTATCTCCAAATAATGTGTTATTCCCAAATAGTCCTTTTGTAGTAAACACCCCCACTTTTAAGTTCTGCTATTTCTGTATCAACGTCAGCACAGAATCATGAAACTACTAGCACATCTATTTAGAAAGCCTTTCTGCAACATCAGCCTTTTTACTTTCTGAATTATGCTAATTTTGCTTTAAAAAAACTAAAAAAAAAAGTCAATTCTGGTTATTGACACATAGTAAGAGGAAATGAGTCCTTGTTGATAGTGATGGAAATTGGTAGTTTCAAATTCTGAACTCAGTTCATAGCTGTACAAATGCTTTTTAAGTGTGACTTTTATTAAGCCTCTTAACCCCTGGAAATTCCATCTCTGAAAGGGTAGCTTGCAAAATGTACCAGTCCTCCATGGGATATTATGAGCTCTCATTAATTAATGTTTTGTAGAGCACTTTGAGATTTGGTTTGAATGGTGCTACATCAATGCAAAGTATCAGTAAGACACTTAAAAATCAAATTGTCACCTGCTCCAGGGACTCAAGTAAAGCCTGTAGTTTGCTGATAATGAAGTCGGCACTTCTGTAGGGTTTTTTGAACTTAGGGTGGACTTTGTTAGACCAACATTTTAGTAAGAATATTTGGGTGTCTAACAGTGTAACAGAGGTATACGTAAACACAGTCAACTGTCAATTACTTGAGCAGATTAATTGATTTATGAATTAACTGTGGTCAAAATGGGTGGGAGCCCCTTTACCTTTCCTGTACTGCTTAGTGGCCTAAAGCAGTGGCTGATTCATAAATCACCAACTCAGGAAACAGAGAAGGCATGGAGCCATGTATAGAGGCCCTGTGGCTGATGCTGGGAGGTCTGAGTTGCCCAGCTTTCTTTACTTTGCATGTGTTTCCTCTGTCCTTGAGAAGGTCAAAGCCAAAGGCTAGGTGTTAATATCTCCAGTAAGTGTCAAGGAGGAGAGAAAAGCAAGCCACTTACTTGATCTCAATTTCAGTCAGCCACTGACTGCTTCTGTGCCTCTCCAAAGAAGGTAAACCCCCAGACCCTGCTGAGCCCCAGCCAAAGCAAATATACACTTTTGTTATCCACCGCAATCATGTCCTCAGAAAATAAAGTGCTGACCTTATTTTAACCATTCTTCCATGACATGTGGTCTCCTCATGCCTACTCATTAAACAGAACTTCAAGGCTATTCATATTAATATCTAACAAAGAATATATTCAAGCGTATTTTGAGAAAAAAAAGTAATGGAATTTATTTCAGTAATAGTCAAGAGAAAATATTAAATTATGATCTCCAGTTTGCTACTCTTACCCCAGCATTTTGCTAGCATCTATGGCGTAATTGTTATGCAGTTAATTTCCTGTTAAATGGGACAATTTTGTCCTAGATCATGTTCTCAGATCTAGCCGTGCTACCACATTGTTTACTTTGGCGTAGTCATTGCTTATACATTAAGAAACAGCCAGTTTTTTAAATTTTTATTTAATTTTTATTTTAGACGGACTCTTGCTGTGTCCACCAGACTGGAGCACAGTGGCGCAATCAATCTCAGCTCACTGCAACCTCCGCCTCCTGGGTTCAAGTGATTCTCATGCCTCAGCCTTCCTAGGAGCTGGCATTGCAGGAACCCCCCATCACGCCTGGCTACTTTTTGTATTTTTAGTAGAGTCAGAGTTTTGCCATGTTGGCCAGGCTGATCTCAAACTCCTGACCTCCAGTGATCCACCCACCTCAGCCCCAGAAGGTGCTGGGTTAGAAGCATGAGCCACCACACCCAGCCAGAAATATAGGTTTAATTTAAGAAAACTAAAACAGCAAAAATTCAAAAATAATTCTAATCGTAAAAATAACACTTGCCCACTGTCTTAAAATTTAAGAAAATATTTTGCTTTTCATTTCTGGCAACATTGAAAATGTAGTCAGAAACAAGGGCAAAAATATGTTCAATCTCAAAAGTAAGACTATTTTAAGTAGTAAAATCTAGTGAAGAAACATTTCTAAGAAAATTGAAGAAATCAAAGAGAAAACATTTTACATAATAATATTTTATATTATTGAACACTTTCATTTAATATGAGAAAATGTACAGTTATAAAATATAATTAAATCAATTAACAGTAAGAAATTTCTATTGATGATAGTATTAAAAATAGTATGATTTAAATAGCTGGAAATAAATAACTGCCAATAAATGTCAAAAAGAAATTTTTGGTTGTATTTTTCTCCTAAAGAAAAAGTCTTTAATTCTGCCTGAGAACACACTTATCTACATTTCCCTGTACTTTCTACTAAAGATGACAGCTGAATCCCAGAAAAAAAACAAATGACACTTATCCTCCAAATCTATCCAGTCCAATCACAGATTAGAATTACCAGTGAATCTAAGCCACAGAGATACCGTGCATACCATAACAGAAGAATAAGAGTAACGTCCCAACATCCAAACTAGTTCACAGGAAAAAGTAAGAGTGTTAAACAAAGTAATCAACTTCTTAAAATTAAAGAAATAAGAAAAGATTTTTAACAAGTATATTTTGCATGGATATTTTAGCAAACCTAAATGATAGTCTATTTAAACCAAAAGGATAAAGATTGAAAAAGACTGGGAAAGTATTAACAAGAAACATTTTTTAAAAGGCTAATATACTTTGTTAGTATCAGACTAAATACATTTAGAAAAAAAAAAAAAACCTTATGAACTACATAGTTTGAAAATATCTCCATGATATTTTCTAATTCCTCACAATTAGTAAAAGTTTACTCCCCTATCCCTGGACCAAGGTCCTAACAAAGGAGCCGACAAAACGTGGTTGGATTTTGCCATAACTATGAAGTTAGAGCCACTGGGAACTCATCACAGATTATATGTGGTATGTGAAAGAAGGATACAAGTCAAAGATGACTCAAAGATTTATGACTAGAACAATTAGAAAAAAAATTGGAATTGCCAATAAAGGAAAACAAATCTAAAATAAGAAGTGCTAAGGAAGAAACAATTTTAGAATATGTAAAATGTTATCTATATAAATTATCTTTAAATATTCTAACTTGCAACTAACCACAGAACCAAAAAGTAAGCATAGCTTATAAAGCATAATAGAAAAGAGGAAAGCAACCATGACGTATATCAATTATTACCTACTGTAACAGAATCAATGCCAAAAGTTATTTATTTAAATAAATGTGAATTACTTAAACTCCCTTTAAAACATGAAGTTTCTCAAATAAGGTTAAAATATATACTACATACAAGAAAAACGGATGATAAAAATGTACAGGGAGATTGGAAATGCATAAAGTATGTCAAAATAAACGAAAAGCAGAATATTAATATTAGCTAAAGTGAGAATCCAGACTAAAGCCATTATTTTTTTTAAATATTTGATTTAAATAAATCAGGTTCCGTTCATACAAAGGTGAATCAAAATTTTATACAGTGAATAACATGGCATCAAAATGTGTACCAATTATATTAACTTTGACTTTAATAAAACCCACGCTCATTTTTGCACACTGACAACTCCCTTTCTTACTTCCGGCTTTCATACAGTAGCTCTTTAATGATACCTTGAAGCTATCCCAGAGTGGCATTACCTGCCAGCCAGCTGCAGGGATTCTGGTCTTTACCAACACTGATGCATCAGTGTTAAGAGGTGAGCACTTTTAAAGGCACCAGTTTCCGGTGAAAACGAGATACCCAAACGTTAGAAACATCTGTAATGTTTTCTAATTACTTAATCAGAATCTCATATGAACAGTAAGGTTGACATGAGAATAAAAGGCAGCAGAACAAAATTTTTTTATGATCAGAATTATATTTTAGTCCATAGATTGTTGAAATGCTGATTTATTTTTAACTTAGTAACTCAAATATTTCCAAGATACTGAGAAAAGTTGGGACATGGAAAAACAGCACCAAGTGCTTATGATTAAGTTATCTATGTATTCACAGAAATGGTCATTTGGAATGTATGTGCTTAATATCCCCTGTAAACACCCAGATATGTTCAACATAATATATTTCATTGTTTTTCCTTTCCGCAGGAGGCTTAAACTCCTTGGCTGTACTTCTCAGACATAGTTACATTAGTTGCTCTGGTCAGTGAAAAGAGGGCAGAAGTGACTAGGTGTCACATCTGGCAGACACTGTAATAACCAGTCCACGCTTTGATCATTTCTCTTCTCCCTTAGCTGCGGTTTCTGCCAACGTTCAGATAGTAGCTGACACCTTATTCTGGATCCCAGAGTGAGGGCTGTGATGAAACCCAGCAGAACCACCTGCCAGCTCATACATGTGTAGCGCAAGGGCAAGAAATAAATGTTTGTGTTTGTTTTAAATGCGTCAAGACAGAATTGCCTCTAGTTTTAATCTGAAAACAAATTTGGGAAATTGGCCCCCAATTCAGATTGCTGCGTATGACTGATCCTTTCAGGCATCCAAATTATTCAAAATAACTGAATGAATGACAAAGTGCACTTCGATTTGTAGACAGCTGTAATTGACATGGCATTGCTTGTAGTGGTTTTGACCTTAGGAGCCCTAGAAAGCATTCATGAAGGCTTAGAAAAAACATACCCATTCACTTATTCTGTGGTTTAAAACATTACAATTTGCTGTGCCTAGAATGTAAATTCACTTTAAATGACAACATTTTTCTACTGAGCTTTCCTTAGGTGTTTATCTTTTAAAAAGAACTCCAATTTTATTTATTTTGCTTTTATCCTTAATTACTTATTTGATCTGCCACAATTAAAATTTAACACAATCTAGAAATGCAATGAGTGGTCTGATGGTCTGGTTTTAGTATCATAAACGTATGTAGCTTGGGTGTTAAAAATAATTCCATCTAGAAGCTGTTAAGAAAAAAAAAATGTTTTTTGTTAACGTGCTTAGTGTCTGAATTGTAAATTAATTAGGTACACATATCTTACAGAATCCAAATAAGGTAGGTATTCCAGCAAGTCACATCATGTAACAGCTTGATACATACTGCAGACGTTTCTTATCCTGTGTGACTCAGTTTTTTATATCACTCTGTAACATTTTCAAAAATATTCCCTTCCATTTTATTCTCAAAACAAAATTCTGAAACTGCTAACATAAATATTTTTATTTCATCCTTGCCACCAAGGACAATGTGACATAGAAAGACAAGACTTTTTGGCCAAGAACACACAGGCATAAAATTTAACACTAGAGCCTAATGATTCAACTCTGTAGCCAACTGGTTTTTAGTTAGTTCTTACCCCTTGCACCATCATTGTACTTTACATCTGTTCTTACTTGATTACCAAATTTGTATTTGTAAATTTTAGACTCGCTGGATAACAACCCCACTTGCACTTCATTCCTTTCTCTCTCTCTCTTTTTTTTTTTTTTTTTTTTGAGACGGAATCTCACTCTGTCACCAGGCTGGAGTGCAGTGGTGCTATCTCAGCTCACTGCAACCTCTGCCTCTCAGGTTCAAGTGATTCTCCTGCCTTGGCCTCCCAATTAGCTGGGACTACAGGCAGCCACCACCATGCCCAGCTATTTTTTTGTTTGTTTGTTTTTTCTATTTTTAGTAGAGATAGGGTTTCACCATGTTGGCCAGGACGGTCTTGATCTTCTGACCTTGTGATCCACCTGCCTCAGCCTCCCAAAGTGCTGGCATTATAGGGGCAAGTCACCACACCTGGGTGCACTTCATTTTCTCATATGCTTTAACTAAGCACGTGAATTAGGTTTTCCGAAGTAATAAACAAGAATTGTTTTGAGAATGTGTGGGAAATATTTGGGGATCTAAATGTGGGTTTCCAATTCCTAGTTCATTTTAGAAATACAACCTTTGCAAAAATTTAAGTCTTTATATCTGCCTGATTTCAATCTACTTCCAATAATCGCATTCAGATTCCAGTTTCTTGACATACACACCAAAATAGTTCTATGCCTTTTCCTTTGTGCCCTCCTGCCTCTCTTTCAAATTAATGGTAAACTACTTTGAAATTTTGGGCTTCAGTGGAAGGACTATTAAGTAGGTGCAAAAGTTATTGCAGTTTTGCCACTGAAATTAATGACAAAAAACGCAGTTACTTTTGTGCCAACCTAATACAACCTTGAACTTTTTTTGCTGAATTATTTTATCTAACTAAAAACTTTTATGTGACCACACTGTCTTAACTTGAACTTTTCCTTGAGGCATAATAATTCGTTGAGGGTGATTAACAGTAAGTGTGAAGACTGTACTCTCAATCTGGTCTTTGTCACAATGCAGAGCCAAGGTCACTCAAAGTTTTCTCAAGTCTTTCTTATACCATTACTCATTAGGTTTAAGAAGAAGTTGCCTTTTTAAGCCTCTTAAATCCTCAGTTTTCTGAGTATTCTTTATCCTTTTCATGACTGCTTGAAAATTCACCAATTCCTTCAAATTTCAGTTTTCTCATGATACCATGTTAAGTACAGCCAATAGCAAACAAGAGAAACTAGCAATATTCTGTTTTTAACTTTACCCCACAATCAGAAATTCATTACATACATGGGCTGCCTCCCATATTGCCAGAGGTAATTATTTTAGGTAAGATTTGTTATGCAGTGACATGAATCAATGTCTATCATGTCTCTGATATATGTTGTCTTCCTGGTGAGTTAATGACCCATATTTATTTACTTATTTATTCTGTAGCATCAAAACCCAAAATTTGCACCAATCTAATATAACCTTGAACTTTTTCCCCTGAATCATTTTATCTACTTAAAAACTTTTACTTGATCACATTCTCTTAACTTGATATTTTTCCTGAGGCACAACAATTCATTAAGGATAATTAACAGTAAGTGTGAAAATCATATTCTTAATTTTTTTTCTTTTTCATGGTGTCATTATATGAAGAAAAGCTATGTATTACTCCATTCTCATGCTTCTAATGAAGACACACCAAAAACTGGGTAACTTATAAAGAAAAGAGGTTTGACTGACTCCATTTTACATGGCTGGGGAGGCTTCAGGAAACTTATAATCATGGTGGAAGGGGAAGCAAACATATCCTTCTTCAAATGACAGCAAGAGAGAGAAGTGCCAAGCCAAGGGGAAAAATCTCTAATAAAACCATCAGATCTCATGAGAACTAACTTGAGAAGAGCAGCACATGGGTAACCACGCTCATGATTTAACTACCTACCCACGCAGGTACTATGGGAACTGCAGTTCCAGATGAGATTTGGGTGGGGACACGACCAAACCGTGTCAAGCTGTTAATATCAATGGAGGTCGACTTACCACACTTTCCCTTCATAATTACTGATAATGTCCTATTTCAGAAATGTTTGCCTCATGAATTCAAAACATTTTTTATTGCATCTAAAAGACATATGCTTAGCTTTGAATTTCAGATATACACTCTAACAGGATACGTATGTGTGTGTATTAACTTTATCATTTTAAACATGGTGTGGGGTAGAAGTGAAGATTCTTTTTTTTTTTTTTTTTTTGACACATGGATGTCCAATTAACCCATCATCACTTTTTAAAAGACCACCTTTTCACTATTCTTCTGTACAGCAACTTTGGTTATTAAGTTCCTGCACACACATGCATTTATTTCTGGACTTCTGTTCTTCTATTATTCTATCTGTATGGCCTATGAAATGCCTCACTTTCTTAATACTGTATCTTTATAATAATTCTTAATATATCAGGAATATAATAAGGTCTCCTTTATTCACAGTATTCAAGATTATCAGCTATTCATAGCCTATTAAATTTCCATATATGTTATAGAATCTACTTGTTAATATTAAAAAAGAACAATCTCATTGCAAATTAAGGATTGAAATGAAACTATACATAATTTGTAAAGAAAGAACATCTTTGCACTATTTGGTGTTCTAATCCACAAATGTGATATTAATATGTCCCCCCATTTACTTTGTTTCTGTTTGTACTTCCCTCAGTAGAGGTCTTCATTTTTCTTATGAAGAGCTTCGGGAGTACCAGCCCCACACAGGTGTTTTGCTTTCAAATTCCTACCTTCTACTTGACCAAAGCTTTCTCTCTCCTGTCCTCTGCAGGACAGTAGAAAAAAAATTAGTATCTAATTTTCTACTGAATTCAGCAAATGCTCCTAAAATTCAGAGTCAACTTCTCATGTCTACTCTATTTTGTCTCTCCATGAAATTTTCCATACTTTTCTGTAAGCTTATTCCATTATAAATGTGTTTTTATCCAGATTTTCTTGTTTTTAATAATAGAAAAATAAAAAACAGAAGGTTTTTCAGCTCATTAATCCACCACAGTGCCAAGGGCAGAAGTCAATGGAAATACCTTTGCCTTTCATCAAACATCTTTGGGTACTATTTGACTTAAGTTTTGTCTTGTATTTGAATTACTTTAAAAATCAGTAATTCAAAAAATTGAACGATCAAATACTCAAGTTTGATCCCCTAATTAACACAATTCATACATGAAGAAACAGAGGCTTCTATTCCTATTCTAGAATACAATTTTCGGTTCTTCAGTATTGATTTCATTTGTTATGCTATGCCCAAATCATTCTATATGGATGCTTTCATATACCAACAATGTTTAGTGTGCTTTTATTTGAGCCAATAAACTATTTTAGATGACATAATTCCAGGAATTTAAGGGTTACTGACTGGATGTTTTCCTGAAATACACACGTTGAAGCCCTAGTTTCCAGTGTGATGTTATTTGGGGGTGGTGCCTTTGGGAGGGAATTGGGTCAGAGGGGTAGAACCCTCACAGGTGGGATTAGTACCCTTACAAGAGGCACGAGAGAGATGACCTCTCTGACTGGCATGGGAGGATATAATAAAAACACAGCTGTCTATGAACCATGAATAAGGCCCTCACCAGATACCGAATCTGCAGGCGCTTTGGTCTAAGACTTTCCATGTTTCAGAACTATGAGAAATAAATGTTTGTTGTTTAAATCATCCAGTCTACAGAATTTTTATTACAGCAATCTGAACTAAGACAGTGAGGACAGAGTTAGTAATTGCTTAACAGAAATTAGCCAATGACTGTATTCAGACCTCAAGACAACCATGCTTATCATACTTTCTCTATTCACTCAGTACTGAGTCTTACAAATACAACTTTATTGTAAAAAAAAAAAAAAAACATAGAATTCTCAGAGGTACCTATATTATGCATATAATACCAATAGCTGTACAAGCCAACATCATAAATGGTATTTGTGTAAGTTCTCATTTTTAATATTATACATAAATAAGCTGAGTGATGTTTAAAAAGTTAAATGTGCTCTCTTCATCTGCCAATTTGTAACTCCTGATTTCTTTAAACTGAATTAAACAGAAGTACATCGAAAGCTGTGAAAGACACAACAATCAATATTTAGACATTATCCTGTTCCTATCGGGCACTGTTGTCACATTAACAGGCAACTTCATTAAAGGCTTTAACAAGAAAATATCTGGGTTCAAACGTGCCAAGGAACCTCGTTTAAGACTCAGCAATAATAATTGGAGGAGAGTCATCCTAAAAATATGTATTTGTTGAATAATAAAAGCATAATGGCATTTATCTGTACAAAATCTGACATCAGGTTGAATAAGAGGGCAGAATTAAATAACTGAGTTCATAATACATAATTGAAATTCACACAATTCTTTCAAAAAATAACATCTTAGTTTTCCAGCCATGATAGTCACCTTTTCCAACCTCGAAATTTTCCTTTCCAAATTCCCCATTAAATCTTCATTGAGTACTTGAGACAGTCTTTGAACATGTATTATTCATTCTAACAGAAATAACTCTAACATTTCTCTTTAACCCTTTAGTTGAATGACCTTCTATTCAAAAATATAAAATTACCCGTGGAAACTGTGTATAATAGAAAAACATAATTTCAAGTACATTTCTTGATAGTCTATAAAATATTTAGTGAATCACTGATACATTCAAATGTTTGAATCTCAGAAGACTACCATGCTACGATTGAAGGTGTCCCTCAAAGTTCACGTGTTGGAAAATTAATCCTCAATGCAACAGTGTTGAGAGGTGGGACCTGTGAAAGATCTGATTAGGTCATGAGGGCTCTAGTTTAAGCCTTTCTCTCTCTCACTCTCACCCCCCCATGCATGTGTACACACGCATTCTCTTGCCCTTCTGCCTTTCACAATGGGATGATGCAGCAAAAAAGCCCTAGCCAGATGCAAGTCCCTCGATCTTGGACTTCCTATCCTACAGAACCGTAAAAAATACACTTCTTCAATATAGTGAGACCCCATCTCTACAAAAAAATAAAGTAAAATTTAGCCAGGCATAGTGGTGTGTGCCTGTGGTTGCAGCTTCTCAGGAGACAGAAGCAGGAGGGCTGCTTGAGCCCAAGAGACTGAGGCTGCATTGAGCTGTGATTCTAACGCTGCATTCCAGCCTGGGCAACAGAGCAAGACCCTGTCTCTCATAAAATGAGAACTGTCTGAAAAGAAATTTCTTTATAAATCACCCAGTCAGTGGTATTGTCGTAACAACACAAAACAAGCTAAAACAAAAAATTTTCCCGAGAAGTGAGGGATCTGAACTGAGGGACCTGAAAATGTGCAAGCTTTGGAACTGGGCAATGGGCAGAAGGTGGAAGAATCTGGAGAAGCAGGCTAGGAAAGATATCCAGGTTTCTGTAAATGGAGCAATAAGGACAATTCTAGTGAGGGCTCAGAAGCAAAGAGCTGTAGGAAAATTCTGCAACTTGGACATTACTTAATGATTGTGATGAGAATGGTGGTAGAAATAATAGACAGTAAAAGCCATCCCAATGAGGTCTCAGATGGAAATGAGTAACAAAGTGTTGAAAACTGGAGTAAAAGATGTCCTTTACAGAGCTGCAATGAACTTGGCAGAATTGTTTCCAAGTCCTAGGACTTACGGAAGCAAAGCTTAAGAGTGATAAACTACGATATCCGAGAGAAGACATCACCAAGCAGCACAGTGCTCAAGACGCTGCATGGCTTCTTCTAGTCACTGACAGTAAAATCAGAAAAATGAGACATTATTTAAAGACAGAATTTATAATTGAAAGGAAACAGAGTGGAAAAATTTGGAAAACTCTTAGCCTGGCCAAGTACAATTTTTTTAAGTGTGTTTGGGAGAGAACACCAAGGATGTGGCGAAAAGACCATTTGCTGAAGAGATGAATATGGACAGAAGAAAGGCAGGTTCTAGTCATCAGGATGCTGGGGGAACAACTCTGAAGGCATTTCAGAAATCTGAGACAAGCCAGAACCTCGAAGGCAAGATTTCCAGAGAGGCAAGCATGGGGTCTCGGCATTCATTTCCCAGGGTCGCGTGGGACTCCACTCCCTGCATCCCAGCGCAGGGCCACAGCTCACCTGCCCCGACCGTGGTTCAAGCAGGTCTGGGCGTGGTCCTGCAAGCAGTAATCCTCAGCAGCGTCCCTACGGTGCTAATTCTGCAGATGCACAGAGGGAAAAGCTGTGGGGTCATGTCAGCCTGTCCACAGACTTTGAAAGATGTCATGGACAGCCTGGGAGCCCAAGCAGAGGCTTGTCACAGGAACACAGTGACCAGAAAGAAGCCCTACTAGGGCAGTGCCTCTGGAGCCATGGGAGTGGGGTTGCTACCGGGATGAAATAAGTTTATTTCGCACGTGAAAGGAATATGAACGTGGGGATCTGGGGGAGGTGTTCTATGATTGGAGTATGTCCCCTGAAGTTCATGTGTTGGAAACGTAATCCCTAACGCAACCGTATTGAGAAGCAAGACCTTATCCTAACTGTAAGATTAGGTTACGATGGCTTTGCCTTCATTAATGGCTTTAATACCATTATCCCTGGGAGTGAGGTTAGTAATTGCAGGCATAGGTTTCTGATAAAAAGTGAGTTTGTATCCCTTCCCCATCTCTCCTCTCTATATATATCTCTCCCCTACATTCTCTTATTCTCTTACCCTTTTGCCTCCCATCACAGAATGACACAGCAAAAAAGGCTCTCATAAGATATAGATCCCTTGACCTTGGACTTATCAGTCTCCAGACCTGTAAGAAACAACTATTTTTCTTTATAAATCATCCAGTCTGTAGTATTCTATAGCAACATAAAACAGACTGAGACACCACACAGAAGAAAATATTTAGCACTAAAATAACCATGTATTAGAGAAGTCTGCTGCAAGATACGAACTATACATTCTAATTCTATTGAAAGTTGTTTTAAGTCATTGGCTTAAAGTCAGAGAAAATGTAACATGTACTTTAATAAAAGAACATTTTATTCTTGTTTCCATATTTTCAAACAGTGAGTCTGGATGAATAATCTGCTTTCCATTGTGTTTTGGTGATAGATGAAGGAACTTCTGTCTTAGAATGGCTAAATAACTAGTTTTTATTTTAAACTGTTCGAATTCAAAAATACTTGAAGCTGTTAAACTCAAAAGGTATGCTGGCATAACATGAAGTGTTTAAAAGACAGATCAGATAGAGAAAGTCAAAGCAATATAAATTGACTCATGAAGTCAGGAGAAAATTAGGAGGTGGATGAGAAGGGAAATAAGAGAGGTTTGCGAGCATGAGGAAGGAAGGGGAGTAGGTAGGGAAGAAGGGATAGGAGAGAAGGGAGAGAGAGTGGGAGGAGGTAAAGAGGACAGGAAGTAAGAGAGAGAAGGTAGGTCATCGCTAGGATGACCTGAGCATCATCTACTAAAGACATATTTCTGCCTTAAAAATATGTCACTGACTCTGGCATGCAGTAAATAAAAAAATTAATCTTCTCAGTATAAAACTTAAAATCCTATCTTACCTAACTGTTGCCAACTTACTAATTTCAACTCTTTCCACTTGTCAATATAAACGCTCAATTCAATCCACGTCAAATTACCTACAATCGGTGACTATCGCAACCTTTCTCAGAGCACTGGGCTCATGCTGATTGTTCCATGCGTCTTCTGTTTTCCTCCCTCCCTACCTCTTCATTCTCCATAGTCCATCCTTAATCTTCTATGTCCTTCATTTATTCTTTAATATCGGCTCTAATCTTGACTTACCTTAAAGTGTTCCTTAATCTGTCCTCCAATTCAGGAAACGTTGGGGGTTCTCTTTCAGTACTCACTTGGAAACTGGTACAAACTTTTGTTCCAGCACCTAACACCTGCATTATGCTGTACACAAATCTGAGCTTAGGACTTAAACTTGAGTATCTAATATATGAATATAATTCAGTATGTAATATATCAGTATATCTGACTCATAATCAGTATTAGGAAAGAATTTTATTCATCACTGTAGATGAGTACATTTCTAAGCTCTTACGAATTCATAAATGTGATGAAAAATTAGATGTTAATTAGTGTGAGATTGAGTGTATGAACTAGCCTAATTATGAATATAATTCTTTTTTAAAAAATTCACATATAAATGAATTATGGAATTCATTTTGTTGGCCAAATTTGCTTCAAAATTTCTAGTACTTTCTTATAGTGTGTTGATGATAGATATAAACTAACATTTACTGATTGCAAAATGAACTTTTCATAAAGGAGCAAGAACGCTGTGAAGAAGAAGTCTACAAGCGTTCATGAAGTTCGCAACATGCCAATTCTGTCCACAGTAAGGTCTGTGGAGTTCAGGGTGCTATTGCTGCTGAGCTTGCAGGAGCATCTGGTGATTAATCTGAGCTTTGGGGAATTTCAATGTTGGGAAACATTTTAAAATTTAAACCTGTTGTTTGAAGGGGCATTCCCAAGTAGACGTCATTCTATTATAAACAATGTTTGAGCTCAACTTTCACATTTTATTTGGTCAAATGAGAACAACAAGTATTTGTGCAAATATAGTCTGATATCAAATAAAGCTTGTTTGAGAGCTCCAGTGAATATAATATGAAACACTTCTGCATAATCATTTGATTATGCATGAGTTAGCTAGCGGCTATAATTTTTAAATTTCTTATATTGGATATTACTTGGTTTTGTAATATTAACCTGGGATTCAGAGTAGCAAAGCATTTGTTTATCACAGTCTGTCTTAGAAAATGCATGCTACCTTTGGTTGTTTACTGGGCAGCTACATAGCCCTTCCCATAGATTAGGAACAAACATAATCAAAACAAACAGCAGGAAGCAATATGCAAAATACACACTGTGTGTAAATGAGCTGAAATACCTACAGCTGGGTATCTCAAAACCAGGACCCTGGAAAAGACCTAGAGGAAATTCAGATGCAAAGAAAAAATGGCTTTGGGAAGAATAAATAAATAATGAATTAGATTAAATCCTTAAATATATACACCGTGGGCAAAAGCCATCTAAAACTGTGATAACCCATTATAAATATTGGAGAAGCATAAACGTCAACAAGGAAAATAAAAACTGCCTTGGTCATAAAATAAAATATAAAACATGTAAAGATATAAGAACCAAACTTTAGCAACAGCTAGAAAAAACTGGACCAAATAACAATCTTTCATGTAACTTAAAAAAGTCTCTGGACGGTATAATAGTGTAAATCAAACACTAGAAAGATCAATATAAAATTCTAATTTGATAGAGAATAAGAAAATTATAGTTGCTTATCTTTGAAATTGACTTAAAAGTTTATATTTTCAATGTCACACTCAATGCTTGACATGTTTGCAAACATAGCTTAAAAACGCCTAAAGACAAGATAATCTACAAATTGTACTCATATTGGGGACAGGAGATCTGTAATTACTATTACTACTCATCTACTGCTAGCAATAACTTTTTAAATAATAAACGGTTATAATGCGATGGGAAATTTTCTACTTGTCCTTCGGCACAAAAGGCTTTTTTCTGGTACCACTACTCTAGATTACCCCCAATCTGCCAAAAATGCACACAGAAAAAGTTGTGTCCTTTGTCTGTTCCACGCAGTCCCGTGCTCATTCCTACTAAAGCACTTTCCATACTGTTATCATTTCTGATTGTCTTACTGGTGTGCCCCCCCTTAATTTGTTTGAAAACCCCATTTTTATTTTTCTTGTTCATAGTACCTGACCAAAAGCCTGAAAGCCATTAAGTCCTCAATAAAGGGACAGTTAGACGACAAATATGGTCAGAATGTGAATGGGAAGAAGCTGAGATCCCTGGAAATTACAAGTGAGGGAAAATCTTCAAGAAGTATTAAGACATGTACAAATTCACAGACAATAATTACACTTTGAATTTTTAGAAATGAAAGAGGACATTTTGCATCAAGAAATTCTAACTGTTTGGGAATTTTTTTTTTTTTTTTTTTTTGAGATGGTCTCACTCTGTCTTGCCCAGGTTGGAGTGCAGTGGCGTGATCTTGGCTCAATGCAGCCTCCACTTCCCAGATTCAGGTGCTTCTCCTGTCTCAGCCTCCCAAGTAGCTGGGATTACAGGCGCCCACCATGGCACTGGGTTAATTTTATATTTTTAGTAGAGACAAGGTTTGACCATGTCGGCCAGGCTGGTGTTGAACTCCTGACCTTAGGTAATCCACCTCCCTCAGTCTCCCAAAGTGCTTGGATTACAGGTGTGAGCCATTGTGTCCGACATTGTTTTTTGGGTTTTTTTTTTTTTTTGGAAAGTCTCGCTCTGTAACCCAGGCTGGAATGCAGTAGCACCATCTTGGCTCACTGTAACCTCCACCTCCCAAGTTCAAGCAATTCTCCTGCCTCAGTTTCCCGAGCAGCTGGGGTTACAAGTGTGCAACACCACACCCGGCTAATTTCTGTATTTTTTAGTAGAACAAGGTTTCACCACTTTGGCCAGGCTGTTCTGGAACTTCTGACCTCAATTTATCTGCTTGCCTCGGCCTCCCACAGTTCTGGGATTTCAGGGCTGAGCCACCGCACCCTGCCAGAAATTCTAAGTTTTAAAAAGTCAGATGTCTGAAATTTTTTTCATTCTCAATTTTTAGCTAGCATTAATATAGATAACTGGCTAAACTTTAAAGAATTAATCTTTAAATGACTATACAGTTACCAAAAAAGCTTCTGAAGTCTTAGAAGAACTCACTTATCTATTTATGAGTGTGATCACAGTTATGAATGCAGGTTTGATAGGATATTTTCCATGTCCCTCCATACCTCTCCACCCATAAGAGATACTAAATTAGTTCCACCATTGTGGAAGACAGTGTGGCGATTCTTCAAGGAGCTAGAAATAGAAATTTCATTTGGCCCAGTAATCCCATTACTGGGTTTATACCCAAAGGACTATAAATTGTTTTATTATAAAGACACATGCACATATATGTTCACTGCTGCACTGTTTACAATAACAAAGACCTGGAACCAACCCAAATGCCCATCAATGACAGGCTGGACAAGGGAAATGTGGCACCTATACACCATGGAATACTATGCAGCCATAAAAAATGTTGAGTTCGTGTTTTTTGTAGAAACATGGATGAATCTGGAAACCATCATTCTCAGCAAACTGACACAAGAACAGAAAATCAAACACTGCATCTTCTCACACACAGGCGAGTGTTGAACAATGAGAACACATGGACAAAGGGAGGGGAGCATCACACACTGGGGTCTGTTGGGGGGGGTCTAAGGGAGGGACAGCGGTGGGTGGGGATGTTGGGGAGGGATAACATGGGGAGAAATGCCAGATACAGGTAACGGGGGGGATGGAGGCAGCAAACCACATTGCCATGTGTGTACCTATGCAACAATCCTGCATGATCTGTACATGCACCCCAGAACCTAAAGTACCATTAAAAAAAAGAGATATGAACCAAAAAGATTATAATAGGTAACTAACCAAAAAGAAAACCCCCCTGAAAGACCTCAATTACCCACAAAGTGCTTAACATGGGTCCTGGGTGTTGGATCCTAAACGTTCAAAAAATCATACCTCTAAGGTGGCTGTCACAGTAGTCTACCTGTACATTGATTATTCATGTATGTTTTCTGAAGTCCTATATTATCCACAATTCTCCAATGAGAATAAAATAAATGTTGCTATAGTAGAATGTATATTGAGGAATATAAATATATTACTATGAATCAGGTCAGATAGAGAAGAGATTAAGAAAACTGGGGAATAATTTTGTCAATTATTAGAAATCACCATGATGCATGTTTGGGATCAGTATAACAAAGAAATTTCTAATCATTAACGCTGTTCAATATGAAACAGTTTCAGAAAGTAATAAACTCCAGTGAGCAGAAGTGCTCCAGCAGAAGGTAAATGACCATCTGTCAGGGATGTTGTAGAAAGACACCTTTCACTGAGTGGGAGGTTATGCTAAATTATCTCTAAGGCTATTTATAACTCCTGAGATTCTATAATTCAACGAAGTAGAGCTTGAGGAAAACCCCAAAGAACTATTAAATAATTCTGTATGCCCAATATATATATCAGCAGTTAATTTCAAACCAACCATTAACTTCATCTAAGCATTTAATTTGTCTCAGAAATTTGAAGAAAATGGTAATAAAAAACGGAAACAGAAAAATCCCTTGCCTGCATGGATGATCTACTTAAACGGTTTTCAATTTGTGCTTTTTGGGTCTCCAGAGAGCAGAGGAGACCACTGGAGTTTCTTCAGAGGCAGCCTTCAAGAAGGAAGAATCAGAGAGCATAAACAGGAAGCTGGCAAGTAAGGCCCGATTCCCAGAGCTACCAGAACCGCGGCATCTCAGTCTTTATCTCTATATATTGAATTTCTAAGTAACAAATATTATTTAAATAAGAGAATTTACGGCTTAGGAATTTTGATCATTGCTGAAATAGTTCATTTAAGAATTATATAATTTCTGGTTCAATCAACATTTTTAAAACAACAACTGAATATTGCAGATCCATTGTGAAACTTACAGAAAAATAATTCTGTCTCAAGATCAAATAATTAAAATATGCTATCTAAGTGCCTATTTCAAACATCAGTATTTTGGTACACTAGAATGTATGGATTATAGGTATTAGAGGATATTGACAAGAATATTTTGTTAATTGATATATTTCCTGAACCTACAAGAGTGATTGGTATAAAGTCAGTGATTAACAGAACTACCGTTCTATCCAGCAATCCTACCATTGAATGTATACCCAAAGCAAAATGCATTGTTATAGAAAAAAGATACATACACTTGTATGTTCATTGCAGCACTATTCACAATAGCAAAGGCGTGGAATCAACCTAGATGCCCATCAACAGTGGACCGGATAAAGCAAATAGGATAAATATATGCCATAGAATACCATGCAGCTATACAAAAAAAAAAAAAGAAATCACGCTTTTTGCAGCAACACAGATGCAGCTGGAGACCATAATCCTAAGCATATTAATGCAGGAACAGAAAACCAAATACTGCATATTCTCATTTATAAGGAGCTAAACTTTTGGCTAAACATGGACATAAAGATGGCAACAACAGAGTGGGAGGGGAGCGTGTGCTGAAAAACTGTCTGGTGGATACTATCCTCACTACGTGGTTGACAAGAGCACTCCTGCATAAAAACCTCAGCGACATACAATTCACTCATGGAACGAACCTGCACATGTATTCCCTGAACCTAAAATAAACACTGAAAAAGTATATAAAATATTTTGTAAAAGTTTACTAAACTAAGTTAATTGTCAGAGTTTTACTAATTTAGGTCATTTTAAAAATGCAGATGGTCCCTTACTTGCAACAGTTCAACTTAACATTTTTCAACTTTATAATGGTGCTGAAAGTGATACACAATCAGTAAAAGCCTTACTTAGAGTACTCATACTGTTTTCATTCAGTACAGTATTCAATAAATTACATGAGATATTCAACACTTTACTATAAAATGTACTTTGTGTTGGATGAACTTGCCTAATTTTTGGTTAATGCAAATGTTCTGCGTACATTTAAGGTAGGCTAGGCTAAGCTATGATGTTCACTAGGAGCGTATAAAATGCATTTTCACCGTACAATGGGTTTAACAATCAACCAACAGCAACAGACCTTATTGGCATATCACAGTCTGAAAAACAAAAATAAACTGAAAAGTAACTAAGAAGCGGATACATTATGTTCAAGAATGTAACCCCACTGTAAGTCGAGGAGCATCTGTGTGACATTAAGAGTTCAGCATTAGGTTGGATATAGACATGGACAAAAGATTATTACTTTTGAATTAATTCAGAAAGAATGCTACACAAAATAAAGAATTATGTATGTTTTAAGTCATAAGCTTTATGTTTTCGATTTTATAAACATAGATTCAACTTTTATTTTAGATTCAGGGGGTACATTGCGCATGTTTGTTATAGGGGCATATTGTGTAACACTGAGGTTTGGGGTATGATCAATCCCACCACCCAGAGAGGGAGTATAGTACCAAATAGGAAGTTTTTCCACTTTCCTCCTCCTCCTCCCTTCCACGTCTAGCAGCCCCCAGTGTCTCTCATTCGCATATTAATGCCCATGTGTGCACAATGTTTAGCTCCCACTTATAAATGAGAACAGATATTATTTTTCTACTCCTGAGTTAATTCACTTAGGACTATGGTCTCCAGCTCCATCCATGTTGCTGCAAAGTATGTGATTTTGCTCTTTTTGGTGGCTGTGTAGGATTCCATGGCCTATATATAAACCACATTCTTTTTCCAATCTATCATTGATGGGCATCGAGGTTGATTCCTTGCCTTTGCTATTGTGAACAGTACTGCAATGAACACATAAGCACATATTCTTTATGGTAAAATAATTTATTTTCTTTTGGATATCTACCCAGTAATGAGCATGCTGGGTCAAATGGTAGTTCTATTTTAAGTTTTCTGAGAAATCTAAAAACTCCTTTTCACAGCGGCTTACCTAATTTACATTCCCATCAACAGTGTATAAGCATTCCCTTTTCTCCAGTACCTCGCCAGTATCAAGTCACTGAAGAACTATGGATGCAAAGAACTACAGTAAAAGATCAGCTCTTTTAGAGCAATGGTGGCCACTTTTTAACGTGGGGTATTCCTGAATCTGACTGTTCCTCCAGAAGGAGTTAGCCATCTTTAAACATAAAATTTTTGCTTGTACAAGGAAGAAGCAGAATTTGAATAGCTATGCATTCTTTGGTATGATGACCAACAATCTGAAGAAATTTCAGAGTTTGTCTTCAATTTTCATTAATTTTACCCAACAAGACATTTATGGAATAAGTGATATTGCAGGATACCAAGAGAAGAACTGGACAGAAGAAAATATGATAGTCTTAAGATTCAAGAGGAGGCAGCCTAATACTACCTTTGAGACACTTAAAACCAAAAGTGAACTGAAAATCATTAACTCAAGCCAGATTCAGCTAAATTCTCATTAGACCAAAAAAATCCACTTTCACTCAAGCTACCTGACAAAGAAAAGCAGAAGACATTTCTAAAAGAAAATATTATCAACTTCATTCTCTATTGTTCTTTCATGGACAATAAATAGAAAACAACAAAAATTTATGAGACATATGGAAGTACAGGAAAATGTTACCCACAATCAAGAGAAATAACTGTTAACAGAAGTAGATCCAACAACAACCCAGACCCAGACATTGGAATCAGCAGCACTTAGTTTGTGTGTATGCATGTGCACATGTGTGTGTATACACATACACATATATATGCCATATATATATAAAATGGCAGAGTAAATATTTTTCAAAAGATTAAAAAGATTACAATTCCAGAAAATCTAAAAAATGTTCTAGAATGTAAAAGAATGCATACTTGAAGAAAGTCATTTTATGAGCTTATAACAGACTAGAAACAATAGAAGAAAGGGTGAATAAACTCAAAGAGAAGCTAACAGAAATTATTTAAATGGAAGCACAGAATAAAAACCAGAACAAAGCCAAGTATTTGTATTTGTGTATGTGTGTCTGTATTCAACATATGTTTACACTGGAGCCCCAGGTTCAGAGAAGAAAGAGCATATGGAAGAAAAAAAATTTTGAGATCATGGCTGTTTTTCCAATTTTCCAAAATTAAAGAAAGTTATCAACCTATATATTCAAGAAGCTAAGTGACCCCTTCCCCTATGTAGATAAAACAAACAACCAATAAAAATAGACTCATGGAAATACCACATCTAAAAAACAAAAATAAAGAACTTTAAGAGTAGCCAGGAGGAGAGCACATTATGCTCAAGACAGCAAGAACAAAAGCTCAAAGTAGTGAAAGTTACAATTTTTAAATGCTTAGAAAAAAGTATGTTCATCTTGAATTCTATACTCAATGAAAATATCTTTCAAATATGAGAGCAATTAAATAAACTTTCAGACAAATAAAAGCCAAAATAACTTGCCACCAGATAGCTATACTATTAGAGCTCCTAAAGAATGTTCTTCTGTCATCAACAAATAATCCAAGACAAGAGCCCATATGGGAAAAGGAATTTAAAAAACAGAAATAGATAACAACTGGATAAATATAAATTATTTAAAATTTGTATTTAGAATATTGACTTGCTAAAGCATATATTGTATGTGGTACATACAGCACATGTATGACCAAATAATATGCTGACAATAAGCACAAAGTATAATAATGGTGATGCTACACAGTTTTATGTTGATTGTGAAGCAGAATAATATTAATTCAAAGCGGACCATGATAAATCTTAATATCTTTAGTAACCACTAAAAATGTAATACAAGGATAAACAGTAAAAGAGATAGTGGAAGAATAAAGTAGAATACAAATATATCCAATTATTTCAAAGGAAGGGAGAAAAGGAGGCACAAAGAAAATAAATGACCAAGCAGAGAACAAACTGAAAGAGGGTAGACTACTAATCATATTAAATGTAAACAGACTAAATACTGCAATTAAAGTATAGGGATTATAAGCACCATTCAGAAATATAAGGACATGCTGGAAAAGATAAAGTACAAAAGCACTAATCATAACAAAGTACAGATATATTACTACCACATAAACTTTCATACAAGTATTGCCACAGATGAGGAATATTTTATAGTAACACAAGTGTTAAGAATACATTAACAATGTTCCCCATCATGTCTTTAACCTGAAAACAATCCTGTATGAGTTTCAAGATTGCCTCAACCTTCAAACAAATCTGCTGTTAAACATCCACGATCACAGCAAGAAATCTGAGATATGATTACCTCTCTTCAAGTTACTTTGAATTACCTCTTTATTTTTGCTTAGAAAATGGCTTACATTTAGTACTTGTATTTTTACCCAAGTTAAAGCTTTAATGAATTATAATTCTTAGGATGTTTTGTAAATAAAGCTGATTTAAATATTAACATATGTTGTTCTATCTACCAGTTAAATGTTACGAAGTGTTCAAAGATAAATAACTCCTGTCATTGGATAACTAAAAGGTTAGTAACAGAGACAAATAAAATAGCAATTGCAATTCTTTTTGAAAGGTATGCAAGTGTTGTTCAAAAGAAGCTGTGGGAGTAAAGGCAAACTGATTCATTCATTCTAGATTCTGAAAGGAATGATGGTCAGGCAATATCCACTGTTGTGTAAGAGTGCCCTATGGGATACACAGTAAGTTTGAAAGCAGCATCAAGCACAGCTAATCTGCTCTGTGTTATTCTGCAAGTACCTTATGGTTATTTTTAATCAAATGAAGGATAAATTTAAATACCTAGTATGAATGGGATATGCAGCAAAAACATCATGCAGAGAGATTCTGAATGATGTAATAATCAATTAAAATTCCATTTAACATGCTGAACTCAGTGTATACTTTATCATCCTCTATGACAATTCCATCTTCCTGCCATACAAATTATCATGAAGAGAAAATTGTATAAAGCATATTAATGTTGAAACTATTTAAATTCACTGTATTTTTAACTACATCAATAGCCCTGAGAATATATCAAAAGTGATAAGCAGAAAATGTTTAACATTTTTTTTTTGCCATAGCCACTTGCAAATTGTTTTTTTTTTTAAATTGCATTTTAGGTTTTGGGGTACATGTGAAGAACATGCAAGATTGTTGCATAGGTATACACGTGGCAGTGTGATTTGCTGCCTTCCTCCCCCTCACCTATATCTGGCATTTCTCCCCATGCCATCCTCCCCCAAATCCCCAACCCCTACTGTCCCTCCCCTATTTCCCTCCAACAGACCCCAGTATGTAGTGCTCTCCTCCCTGCATCCATGTGTTCTCATTGTTCAACACCCACCTATGAGTGAGAACATGCGGTGTTTGATTTTCTGCTCCTGTGTCAGTTTGCTGAGAATGATGGCTTCCAGGTTCATCCATGTCCCTACAAAGGACACGAACTCATTGTTTTTTATGGCTGCATAATATTCCATGGTGTATGTGTGCCACATTTTCCCTGTCCAGGCTATCATCGATGGGCATTAGGGTTGGTTCCAGGTCTTTGCTATTGTAAACTATGCTGCAATGAACATTCGTGTGCATGTGTCCTTATAGTAGAAGATTTATAATCCTTTGGATATATACCCAGTAATGGGATTGCTGGGTCAAATGGAATTTCTATTTCTAGGTCCTTGAGGAATCGCCACACTGTCTTCCACAATGGTTGAACTAATTTACACTCCCACCAACAGTGTAAAAGTGTTCCTATTTCTCCACATCCTCTCCAGCATCTGTTGTCCCCAGATTTTTTAGTGATTGCCATTCTAACTGGCATGAGATGGTATCTCAATGTTGTTTTGATTTGCATTTGTCTAATGACCAGTGATGATGAGCATTTTTTCATGTTTGTTGGCCTCATGTATGTCTTCTTTTGTAAAGTGTCTGTTCATATCCTTTGCCCACTTTTGAATGGGCTTGTGGTTTTTTACACATAATAGGAAAAAACAGCATGAATATCATAGATATATGTATAACTCAAAATACTTAATTTGGCCAATAAATTCAGTTGCCGATGCAATTATGCATTACAATGGCTATTTCAGCTGCCCTCTTCCCTTTGTCCTTGCACACCATGTTTATTTTATTTTGTTGTAAGTTCCAGAATACATGTGCAGGATGTTCAGGTTTGTTACATATGTAAACATGTGCCAAGATGGTTTGCTACACCTATCAACCAATCACCAAGGTAGTAAGTCGAGCACGCATTAGCTACTTTTCTGATGCTTTCTCTCCCCCAACCCCCTCAGCAGGCCCCAGTGTGCATTCTTGCCCTCCCTATGTCCGTGTGTTCTCATTGTCCAACTCCCACCTATAAGTGAGAACATGCAGTGTTGCAGTGTTTGGTTTTCTATTCCTGCACTAGTTTGCTAAGGATAATGGCTTCCAGCTTCATTCATGTCCCTGCAAAGAACATGATTTTGCTATTTTTATGGCTGCACAGTATTCCATAGTGTATACATATCACATTTTCTTCATCCAATCTATCATTGATGAGAATTTGGGTTGATTCCATGTCTTTTCTATTACGAATAGTGCTGTAATTAACATATGCATGCATTTATCTTTATGATAACATGATTAATATTCCCCTGGGTATATACCTAGTAATAGTACTTCTAGTTCTAGGTATTTGAATCACCAAACTGTGTTCCACAATGGTTGAACTAATTTACTAGCCCACCAACAGCGTAAAAGCATTCCAATTTCTCAACAGCCTTGCCAGCATCTGTTGATTCTTGACTTTTTAAAAATTGCCATTCTGACTGGTGTGAGATGGTGTCTCATTCAGGTTTTGATTTGCATTTCTCTAATTATTAGTAATGTTAAGCTTTTTTCATACATTTGTGTCTTCTTTTGATAAGTGTCTGTTCATGTTTTGCCCACTTTTTAAGGAGGTTGTTTGTTTCTTGTAAATTTGTTTAACTTCCTTGTAGACACTGGATATTAGAACTTAATCAGATGGATAGATTGCAAAAATTTTGTCCTATCCTGTAAGGTGTTGACTCTGATTCTAGTTTCTTTGCTGTATGGAAGCTCTTTAGTTTAATTAGATCCCATTTGTTAATTTTTGCTTTAGTTGTAATTGCTTTTGTCATTTTGTCATGAAATCTTTGCCCATGCCTGTGTCCTGAATGATAATGCTTAGATTTTCTTCTAGGGTTTTTATGGTTTTGGATTTTACATTTAAATCAAAATTCATTTTGAGTTAATTTTCATATAAAGTGTAAAGAGGTGATCCAGTTTCAATTTTCTACATATGCTTTCCAAATTCCAATTCATTTTCAATCCAATGATTATTTAGAAGCAGTTTAATTTCCACGTATTTGCAAAATTTTGGGGTGCTTTTTGGAGTTTATTTCCTATTTTATTCTACTGTGGTCTGAAAGAGTACTCTTAACACTTCTTTAATATTTTCATTCTATAATCTCTCTGTGCTGAATAATGGATAATTCTTTAAATCTCTTTTTTAGTTCATAAATTCTCGTTAAGTACTCTTAACCTGAGTTTTCAATTACTTTTTTCATCTACAGTATAACAGTTGGTTTTTCTTGAAATTCATGTGCTAATTTTATATCATCTTGTTCATTCCTCAGGATTCAACATCTTCACCTATTTCTGGTAATATTCTAACGTGCTCATTATTACCTCATGTAATTCCTATGTCATGCTACTTTAAGGGCCTCATTCTTCTGGCTGCTTTCCAGCTTACTTCTTTGCATGGCTACTGTATTTGTTTTGGTGTTTATTTTGTGATATATGACACTGAGCCCATATTTTTTGCAATTTTATCTTTGAGATTACTTGAGGCTTAGTGTTAAGGCGGTTTCTTCTAGAAGAAAGATGTATTTGCTTTTGCTACACAATAGCACATCCAATTAAAACTAACTTTTTGGTTTTAAGATTTTAGTACCCACTGCCCATGTAGCATGATCTATTTATTGAGGGTGGTGGAGCTGATACCAAATATATAAGGAGATTAAGCCTACTTACTGGTGTAAATAAATGAGAACAATAATTTTTAAGGGTGACAGTAAGCTCATCCTTACTGTCATGAACTGAGTGTTTGTATCTCCCTAAAATTCATGTGTTGAAATCTTAACCCGATAATGATGATATTTGGATATGGGGACATTTGGAGATATTTAAGTCATAAGGGCAGAGCTCTTATGAATGGAAGAACTGCCCCTATATGCTTAAAAAAAAAACACACAGAGTTGTTGTCACTTAGCTCTCTACCAACTCATGGTAAAACGACACAGTTGTCTGCAAACAGGAACATGCCCTCACAAGGTAGTCAATCTGCTGGCAACTTGATCTTCAATCACCTGGTCTCCAGAATTGTGAGAAATGAATGTTTGCTATTTAAACCACCTCATCTGTGGTGCTCTGTTATAGCAGCCTTTGCAAACTGAGTGAGACACTTATTTTGAGAAGATCCTTTATATTCATGTTATAATTGTCATTGGGGGCAAAGGGAGTATATTAGTTTCCCATGACTACTGTAACAAATTTCTCCAAATTTAGTGCTTAAGACAATATACATTTATAATCTTAAATCTGTGCTTCCAGAATCTAAAATGGATCTAATCAAACTAGAATCAAAGTATCCAAAAAGCTGGATTCCTTTATAGAGATTCTAGGGAAGAATTCATTTCCTTGTCCTTTTCAGTTGCCCATATTCCTTGGCATGTGGCCCCTTCCATCTTCAAATCAGAAATGGTTGGTACAGTCTTCCTTACAGCACATCACCTTAACCTTGATTCCTCTGCCTCCCTCTTCCACTTTCATGCACGCTTGTGATTACACTGGGCTCACCTGGATGATCCAGAAATGTCTAAAGTCAATTAATTCCTTAATAAACCTAATTCCCTTTTGTCATATAACTTATTCAAAGGCTCCAGAAGTTAGGACTGAGATATCTTTGACTGGGGCTATTATTCTGATTTTCATAGAAGGTCTCTTATTAGAGTATTGTCCTTGAGTGGGCATGTTATTTTCTTTCTTGTCATGTAAGCCCTGAGAATCTTGAAGAGTGATGTTCAATTTCACCCGATGTGTTAAGTGCATTCAAGGCTAAAACTGGCTTTGGTGCTCTATTTGCTACTCTAGGTTCCTTAGCTGACTTACTATTTATCTGGATTCATATTTCTTACAGTTTTGGCAACCCACTGATGAACTTACCAATGAATTTTTATAGTTTTTCTATAAATTTAGGTATCTTGCAGAAAAAAATTGGTCAGGATAACTTCTCCAGCATACTACTGTCATAAATGGATGACAAAGAACTATGATTTTTTTAAAGAGTCTCATCATTAATTTCACTTATAATAAAAATTTCATAGCCAAATAAGTTTTTACTAGAGTTATTTTAAATATATGGCCTATATGTGATATATATCACAGTATCTCTTTATTTCATTTCATCTAAAAATGATTTTCCATCAATAATTTTTTATGAACATGGGTTAATCAAAGGGTAACTATGCTCCAGCTATTTCCTGGTTGTCAAGGGTTTGTTAAGCCACTACCATTTCACCACCATTTTCTGATATATTCCTTTGCATGTGGAGAGGACTCCATTTTCTTTCTTTTTAACTCTACCCCATAAACTTTTAACAAATACTTCTCTATGCAATTAATTAACTAGGACTACAATAAGGCCAAATTAAAACAGAACATCACCTTTTTTTCTGAAGGAACTCTGAACCTAATGTAGAAAATACAGTATGGAAACACAATCAGATTATGGGTATCTACATACAATAGTAAAAACATTGTTTCTGGATGAGATAAAATGGTAACACAAAAACAGAGTTATAAACTACATTTAGGTTTAGAAATCATAAAGAAGAAAAGGGCCAAGCAGCGTCTTTAAAAATATACAAGTTTACCAATGAGAAAAGAGAAAAATAACATTCCAAAGAAATAAGTTACAGGATAAGACAACGCAAAATGTGAATTTCAAGTAGTTCAGCCTGACTCGCATTTGAGAGAGGATAGGGAGATCTGAAAGGGTCGTATCTTAGAAGGTATTCGTCACACAAAAAGTTACGGAAAAGTTTTTTCTAGAGTAGTTCCTAAACCGTACCTGTTCATTAAATTTCCTGGCAAATTTTCCTATGTAAATTGCTGAGCCTAATCTCCAGACTTATTGAATCAGAGTAACCTCAGAGTATATAATTTTAATAAGCTTCCAGACAATTCTGATATAAATTTTATCAGTTAGGATGCTTTGGGCTACAGGCAGCAAAGAAACTTAAAGAAATGGCTTGAAAAGGAAATGTATTATCTCATATATTAAGTATTTCCAAGATAGGACAGCTCTGTTGTTTAATAATTGAGGGGCTCAATGCTGTCAAGAAGGATCCTTTTTGGTTTAAGCTTTGCATGTTATGGTGTGTCAGCTACTGTTGAAATGGGCTCAGTAACCCTGGACATTCTATGTTCACACCACAATGCCCAAAGAAAAAGAATTCTCTCTTCATCCCTGCATCTCTCTTCTAGTGGGAAAGGAAAATTATCACAGAGATGCCTCTGCCAACAGACACTTCCTCATGTTACATTATTCAAAGTTGCATTTGATAGTCACCCTTAAACATTCATGTTGTGGGCAATAGACTTACTATGACTGCTAATCAATATCCATCATTTAATACTAAGGAGAGTGCTGAGCTTCAATGAAATAGACAGTCACCCAATATCTGAAAAAAAAATCATATTTCTGTTAAAATAAGGATATGAGATATTGCTGTTGGTTCAGAAAACCAACAGTGTCTACTACAAAAAGATTATTGGGCCAATATTTGGAAACCACTACATAAGCAATATTAGTGGTTTAAATTAGAGATAAACATGATTAGGTTGGTGTTTTTAAAGAAATCAGCACACACAGACTGACAGGAGTGCAAGTCAGATTCTATTTTACAAGTAGAAGAACAGTTAATAGACTGAGTAAGATAACAAAAAAGAATGGTAATTTTATCTAGGAAAGTAATATTGGTGATGAACAGGCAGAGACGTACAGGCGCACCTCATGTTACTGTACGTTACTTCACTTCATGAATATCGCCTTTCTCACAGATTGAAGGTTTGGACGACCCTGCAAAGAGCACATCCATCAGAGCCACTGTTTTTGCAGCATGTGCTCACTTTGTGTCTCTGCGTCACATTTCGGTAACTCTTGAAATAATTTAAACTTTTTCATTATTGTTGTATCTTTTAGAGTAATTCACAATCAGTGATCTTTGATTACTATTATAATTGTTTTAGAGAGCCAACAACTGCACCATGTAAAACAGTGAGTGAACTTAATTCATAAATGTTATGTGACTTCTGCCTGCTTCACCAACTGCCAGTTTCACTGTCTCCCTCCCTCTCCTTGAGCCTCCCTAGACCCTGAAACACAAAAGTATTGAGTTTAAGCTAATTAATAACTCTGCAGTAGCCCCCAAGTGTTCAAGTAAAAGGAAAGGTTACATGTTTTGAATTACAAGCTAGAAATGATTAAGCTTAGTGTGAAGGCACGTCCAAAGCTAAACTAGATTGAGTGCTAGGCTTCTTGTGCCAAGCAGTTAGCCAAGTTGTGAACAGAAACGAAAGTTATTGGAGAAATTTGAAAGTGCTACTTCAGTCAATACACAAACAATAAGAAAGCAAAACAGTCTATTTCCAACATGAAACAAGTATAATGTTCTGGAAAGAAGATCAGACCAGTCACAACATTCTCTTAAGCAAACACCCAGTCCAGAGCAAGGCCCTAACTCTCTTCAATTCTGTGAATGCTGGAGAGATGAGGAAGCTACACAAGAAAAAGCACAAGCTGGCAGAGGTTAGTTCACGAGGTTTAAGAACCCATCTCCTTAGAGAAAATTCGAAGTGAACCTGCCAGTGCTGATGCAGAAGCCTCACCAGGTTATCCCAAAGATCCAGCTGAGATTGTTGATGAAGGCGGCTACACTGAACAAGAGATTTTCAGTGTAGATCAAATGGCCTTACGTTGGAAGAAGATGCCATCTAAAACTTCCATAGCTAGAGAGGAGAAGGCAATGTCTGGATTCAAACCTACAAAGGACACCTGGCTCTTGACAGGGGATAATGTAGCTGTTGACTTTAGGTTTAACCTAATGCTCATTTGCCATCTTTTAAATCCTAGGGCTCTTAAGAATTATGTTAAATATAATCCACCTGTGCTCTACAGATGGAACTATAAAGCCTGAATGATGGCACATTCACTTATAGAATGGTTTGCTGATTTTTTTTATGCTCACTGTTGAGACCTCCTACAAAAAAATTTAAAAATTTCTTTCAAAATGTTACTGCTAGGCAACAGTGCAACTAGTCACCCAAAGCTCTGATGCAGACATACATGGAGATTAATGTTGTTTTCATGCTGGTAACACAACACTCATTCTACAGCTCATGAATCAAAAAGTAATTTTCAATTTCAAGTATTATTATTTATTTTGCAAAGCTCTATCTGCTATACATAGTTTTAAAGGAAACCAACTGTGGCCTGAGAAGGACTCTGTGCTTCTATATTTGAGTCCTTGTGGATAAACTGCAACCTAGCTTAATAAGTAGACAAAATTGAAAACCTAACTTAAGTTAGCACGCACCTGTAACAATAGCTAGGTCTTGGCCAATCCCAGAGGCTATACTTCAACCATTCATACACTGCTGAGTGTGCCAGTTGTGTTCACACAAGGCATACGCTGAGTTATAACCAATCCAGCCATCCTGCACCACGCTTCCAACTTCTTTACATCATTTCCCTTTTCTTTGTCTGTAAATCTTCTTCTACCACATGGCTGCACTGGAGTCTGTGAGTCTGCTGTGATCCTGGGGACTGCAAGATTCACAAATCGTTCATTGCTCAATAAAACTCCTTTAAATTTAATTTGGCTGAAATGTTTCTTTTATTGATAGAGATTCCTCTGCTGAATCTGGGCAAAGTAAATTGGTAACTTTCCGGAAAGGATTCACCATTCTAGGTGGCATTAAGAATATGCATGATTCATCAAAGGAGGGGAAAATATTACTCTAACAGCAGTTTTTTAGAAGCTGTTTTTAACCCTTACAAATGGTTTGAGAGGTTCAAGATTTGAATGGAAGAAGTAACTTCAGATGTGGTGAAAACAGTAAGAAAACTAGAATTAGAAGTGGAGTCTAAAGATGTCACAGAATTCCCACAACTTCATGATAAAACTTGAACAGATAAGGAATTGTTCTTAACGGATTAAGAAGCAGTTTCTGGAGGTGGAACCTACTCCTGGTAACAATGCTGTGAACATTGTTGAAATAACAGCAAATAATTTAGCATATTATATAAACTGAGTTGATAAAGCAGTAGTAGGATTTGAGGAGACTGGGTCTAATCTTAAAAAAAGTTACACTATGGATAAAGTGCTATCAAACAGCATTTCTATAGAAAAATCCTCTAAGAAAGGAGAGTCCATTGACGGAGCACACTTCCTTGTTATCTTAAGAAACTGCGACAGACACTCCAACCTTTAGCAACCACTGCCCCGAGAAATCAGCAGCCATCAACAATGAGGCAAGATACTCCACCAGCAAGGAGGTCATGGCTCACTGAAGGTCAGATGATTGTTAGCATTTTAAAGCAACGAAGCACTGTAAAATTAAGACATGTACCTTGTGTTTTAGACATAAAGCTATTGCACACTTAACTCCAGTATATTGTAAACATAACTTTATAAGCACTGAGAAAAAAAAATATTGTGTGATTCTTTTATTGTGATATTTACTTTATTGCAGTGGTCTGGAACTTAACTCACAAGATCTCCAAGGTACGCTTTTACGTAAAAGGTTTAGTATCAGAGTATAATTAACAATACTTGAGATTGCATTGAATTTCGGTGGTAATGGAGAGAAAAGACAAGCATTTCTACCAAGTTCATCATTGACTGCATGGCTGAACATTAACCAAGGGATCACAAATAACTAGTAAAATAAAATCCATGGGGGAAGATTATGATCATAAGGCCAAATGCCATGAAGAGGCCATGTAAGATAAGAATCAAGGAGTGGCCATGAGCAAGTCATTACTGAGACTGAAAAAGCAATTTTAATGCAGTAGTAAGTACAGAAGCCAAATTACCATACATTTAAATGGACATTGAAAAATGTAGATGGTGAGACAGGCACTCTTTACAAGTATTTGATTGTGAAAAACAGGAATTTGTTAATAACCAGAGTTGATCAGCTTTGAGGAATGCTGTATTTGGATGGTAGCTACTCAGTCACACAAAAGGAGAAGTTTAAAGGTTAAAAAAAAGTATTAAAATGTAGAAAGGGCAAGATAATTCATGCAGTAAAAATCTCTGAGGATACAGGTAGGCATATAAACTAGGATGTAAGTAAAGAGGTTTTTCTCAGGGAGTAAAAGGGCTCTCTTCTCCATAAAAACTAAAGAAAGGAGGTAAAGACGGGAGCACATGTCGATAAGTTTGCAGGTTAAAGTGCAGTAAGGTAAGGTGACTGAAGAAGTCTTTTATGAAATACGAGAACATACACTCAAAGTGAGAACAGTCAGGATAAGGATGAGGAGAAAAGTGATTGTAAGTTGAAATATTCTCTAAGAACAACGGGACAGCAAGCTAGCCATAAAATTCGTGAGGACTGCCAAGTCGGCTGGAGTGTCCAGGTGAAATTAGAAACCAGAAATTAACTACAGCCACAGTCTTGGGGATATTCTCAAAACATTTAAAGGCATCCAAATAAAGTATCACAGAGTGCAGAGGATAGATTAAAAATGTCTCATTTGGCTGATATGGAAAGGCCAGAGCCAAAAGGAGTTGAGGTTGTGTTTTGGGAGAAATTCAATCAGAATAAAAAGACAAGCAGTCTAGAAGAAGTTAGAGGCCCAGTTTTAAAAGGTTGGTGTGTTTCAGAAAATGGTAAAATTAGAAATTGTTGAATCATGAGTTTAGAGGAGTAGGGGAGTGAAAGATCTAAAATGGTCAGAGACTGTGAGTATAAACTCTCTTTCATTAAAGCTTTCCCTTCCTCATTACATTTACTTAAGGCCTTGTAGTTAAAGTGGGTAATCTGACAAACTTTATAAAAAGTGTCAATGTCTCAGTAGCTTTAAATGTCACTTTTGAATTAATATTCTCTACAGTTGAACATGGTCTTTCAAAGGTTTGATTTAAAGGAGGAGACAGGTTTCAGACCTACTCTAGCTGAGGCGTACTCAGCAGGGGACCATCAAAGGAGTCCTCACTGAAAAACGCTAGTGGTTTTCATCTGATAAGATTTAACACTTCTTTTCCATCTCCTTCCATACTTCCATGAGGTAAGAAGGAGAGCACTGGACATTCTCATGTTCAACAAATCTCTTTACTGAAAGGATAGTACTAAACATGAGAAAAAATAAGATCAAGATTTGGCTTTTGACACCATCCATTGGAAACTTTTTCTAAAATAACCAAAATTTATATGTGAAGGTAGGATAGAGAATTCCACCTGTAGTTTTGGGAAAGTCGCATGGTCAACTCTTTCGCTGTCATCAGCGTGATTTCATTCCCAATCTGGAGTCCAGATGCCATGCATGTTATCTGAATATTATCCTGTTCTCGGACGGGTTCTCCTTGCCTTTGAAGGTACTATGGCTCAAGGAAGTCACCCGAGTAACTATTGTTTTGGTCAGAGCTTATTCTTGAACACCCAGGTGGTGTTTTTCACACTGGCTCATGTACAGCACATATTTATTTGCTGCAAACATGCTCTCCCATTCATCATGCTTAGGTACCGAAGAAAGATTAATATATTGATAAATGTTGTCTGTGGGCTGATGAAATATAAAACAAAAAAGGAAAAGACCTAAAAAGCCCGTCTATTATCCGCTATAAAATAATGAAACTGGGCTCCGGTGAATGAATGGGGAAGCATTTTGGGGATTAGCACCCTATCACGATCTTCAATGGAAAAAGCATCAACTACCTTTTCTAAAAATAAAGTATATTGAAGATTTATATGAAATTGCAGGCTTATCTGAATGCAACTTAGAAGTGGGTGTTTCATGATCAAAATCCTGTTAGGGTATGAAGGTATACTTTGTAAACACTCTCTTTTCTTCTTTTCATACTAGAATTTGCCCTTGCTTCACAGGCCACATAAACCGCCCACTTAATAGTGTGTACACATTCATAACAGTGCATACCAAATCAGAGTATCTTCTGTGATGGCAGGTCAAAATAAAAGGTGTCAAATTATGACATTACAAATTTTTATGTGAATCAGAAATCTAAAAGCAAATTTGAATACTCAGAGCATTGCTCTGACTTACAAAATTCTTCAGGGAACTTTGGGTTCATAAATCAAATGAGATTACATGGGAATATTTTCAACTGTGACAAATATAACTTTGTTCCAATCCTTTAAACATTGTTTAAAATAAAATGGCATTCATACTGCTATACTCAGCAGTCTTAAAGGTCAGAAGATCTTTGAAATTTCTCATTAGGAATATACTGTAAAAATAAATGTAAAAAATTAGTGTAGGCTGGGCACAGTGGCTCACACCTGTAATCCCAGCACTTTGGGAGGCTGAGGTGGGTGGGTCACGAGGTCAGGAGTTCGCGATCAACCTGACCAACATGGTGAAACCCTATCTCCACTACAAATACAAAAATTGGCCAGGAATGGTGGCACACGCCTGTAATCTCAGCTACTCGGGAGGCTGAGGCAGGAGAATTGCTTCAACCCAGGAGAAGGAGGTTGCAGTGAGCCGAGATGGCGCCACTGCACTCCAGCCTGGGCTACAAAAGTGAGACTCTGTATCAAAAAAACATTACTATAAAACATCAAATATATTTGAAACTGTACATTTTCAAATTCATTCAGGATATACTATGGTTAAAACATCTTCTCTATACATTTCAGAAAAAGGCACATATCACTGATACCAGTGTTTAGAATATGTTAGTTTATCATTAATAATTACAGAAGAAAGCTCCTTTAACATATGTGGGACAAATATGATTTAGATATTGTTATATTTGAAAACTTTTTAAATAATCCAATGATAATCAAGTTTCAACATTCTCTACGATTAAACCTTTTTATAAGTGGATTTCTTTGAGTTTTGATTAATCTAATCAATGTAAAGAAAAATCGTGTTTTCTTATAACTAGACTTTATTATTATTTACCTTGTTCATGCAATCAATAAAATCAGAAAAATAAGCAAAGAAATTTGGTCAAATAAACCTAGCTATTTCATTTTACTTTCTCTGCATGCAAAACAGGATATTAATAATTGATTCCTACTTAGAGCCAAGTAAAGCTTTTAAAAGTACTTGATATTAAAAAAATTCCAAAATGTATCATAGTTAAGTGAGGGAAAAAATAAAAATGCATTTTTCTAAGTGGAGAAGTAACAGATTTTAAAGTAAAATTTACCTTGAATTCTCACCCTGACATTTATCAATATGTCATCTTCAGCAAATTATTGAAACTCAGCCTTAGTACCCCCACTTTTAAAATGAGGACAGCAGTCACAGACAGGGTGTTCATTAGGATAAGTATCATGTAAGTGAACATATACCATCATATCTGACATTTCTTTAGCAAATCAAAGGTATTATTTGAGCATAACAAGCTGACCACAGATAAGACTAAAAAACCCACACTAAGTTGTGTACCCAAATATACTAAACGTGGTCTAAATTTTGTGATTTAGCCATTAGGCTGAATGATGGAGATGTCTGACCTGAAGGAAAGTGGATATATCCACTGAAAATTATCTTGTGAAATAATCAATCTTGATGGTATAAGGAAAGGCAGAGGACTGAGGGGATAATGAAATCAAGGTCTGGAACAAAACATCAGATTATGGGAGGAACTGCAGTCATTCTGGTAAGTACAGGGAGCGATCTAAGTACTGGCTGGCAAGCATGGAATGACATAAGAGACCCGAAGGCATGGCTGGAAGATGCAGTGCTTATGCTCGCTTGGGGCAAAGCATTATCATCCCAAAAAGACAAGTATTGGGGGAAAGAGAGAGTCTGGATGGGGCGCGACAGTGGTCTGGAGAGAGCCAGTTTCTCACGCAGCCACCAACAGGGTTAAGGGATCCTCTATTCTCAAATATAATCATAGTGTTTAAACCACACTGAAATTCTGTTTCTCCTAGCAAATGGCAGAAAAAAAAAGGAAAGGAGACTGATTTTTTTAAACGATAATACTTAGATGTATCAGGAGAATGACTGAACATGTATTTAAATAGAGACCCAAAATTTTAAACATTTTTAAAAGTTTGGAAACATAGGGACATATAGAGAGTAAAGGGTGGAGCTTAAATTTACCTCCAGATTGGTCTTTAAGCTGTTCACTCTAAATCATTATGCAAGCCTCAGGTCAAAATGAAGTCATACTTCCTTCAGTGCCAATTGCAATGACCAAGTTAGTAATGGGTCCAGAACTTATTTGGAATTCCAAACAAGAGTAATTCATGAATTAATCCTCCATGCAGCCAGACTGCTGACTACCAGAATTTCCAATATAGATTCTTCAACAATTAATCTTTATTCCGGCCCAAATAACTGTGTGATGACATTATTTTAGGTGTCATTGTTTGCTCTCTAATGTGACAAGAGTGGTCATTTACCACCATTCAAGACCATGGGTCATAGTGATGCTTTACGATGCTGCATTAGAAGTGAGTTGAGTCCTGTGGATCAATTCAAACTCCATCTTTTCCATATGCCAAGTTCTCTCATGATATTTGGAAAACTGTGGTTAAATATAAACTGTATTTTGGTGTGTAGAATTAGGTCAAGATCCTATTTGTATCAATTCAGGCTAACTAATTATCCCAGCATCATATAGTGGCTAATTTCTTCCTTCCCCACTGATGTGAGACTGCATGTTTATCATGTAAGTTACTTTACAATGCTTTAACAATTAAACATGTTTAGATTAAATACCACTGTTTAGATTATTTTATAAATGATCTGAGAACACTATTGATTCCAGGTGGGATCCTCCAAAGCGATTCAGCATATTACAAGGCTACAGACTCCATCATTTGATACATGATTTGGAAATATACAATATTAAACATAATGAGGAAAGTAATTAGAACACAGGCTTGAAAATTTTCTGCTTAAGCTTTTTTATTTTAATGTGTCTCATTAATTTCATACTCAGAAATCTAACGTGTACTTTTCCGCCTTCACTACTACTAACGAAAACTCCGCACTACAGTTAGAGATTTGATTGGATGTAATTCAGTTTCTCCTTCTTGCATAATCACCGCAGGAGAGGGCACTGATAGTTTATCACTCTCAATTCTCTTCTAAATTATGCAGATGCTACTGGTGCTTTTAAATAGTCCTTTGCATCATCCCTTATAAATTGCTTAGAAGCCCAAGACTGATTAACCATCAGAATTAGCGAATATGCTGGGAATGGCATTAACCGTTATGCTCAGCCGCTTCTCAATTAGCCTAAGATAGACTCCAGCCCACTCAGCTGAGCAGCCTTGGATAAGTTCCTTAATTGCTCTATGCTTCATTTTCCTCATCTGTAATATGGGAATGATAATAATAGTATCTACCGCATATGATTGTTATGAGGATTGAATGTGTTAATATTTGCAGAACATTTAGAAAAGAGGCTTCTACACACTAAGCATTAAGAACTATGCTACTTTTTGTTATCTAATTGAATTTATCCTTAATATCCCTTGTATACTATTTCTGCAAATTATTCCTCCTTCATTCCCATGTTCCTTATTATTTCCCAAAGACATACTCTATCTCAGAAAAAGGTTTAATGATGTCACGAATGAAAGTGTGAATGCCCAATAAGACTACACTTACTGCTCTTTTCCCATGGTGAATCTGGAAATTTAAAACCAATTTTAAAATTACTCTCCAATGCTCTTAACCTATTTTGTGCTGCTATAACAGAAGACCTGCAACTGGATAATTTATAAGTAACAGAAATTTATTTCTCACAGTTCTGGAGGCTGGGAAGTCCAAGCTCAAAGGGCTGCATCTGGTGCGCTCCTTGTTGCTGCTTCATAAGTTGGCAGAAAATATCACATGAGCAAGAGAGAATGAGAGAAGGGGCCAAACTCATTCTTCATGAGGACCCTAATCCCTCAAAAACTCACTCCAGGAGTAGTGGTATTAATGCATTCATGAGGACAGACTCCTCATGACCTCACCACCTCTTAAACTCTCACCTTTCAACACTGCTACACTGAGGATTAAGTTTCCAACACATAAATTTTGGGAGACACATTCAAACCACAGCACCAACGTATAATGAAATGTTTAGAGGACATGGCTTGGCTTTGTGTCCCCACCCAAATCTCAGCTTGAACTGCAATCCCCGTGTGTCAAGGGAGAGACCTGGTGGGAGGAGACTGGATCATGGGGCAACTTCCTCCATGCCATTCTCATGATACTGAGGGAATTTTCTCATGAGATCTGATTGTTTGATAAGTGGCTGGCAGTTTCCCGGAGCACAGGGCAAAGTGCCAGCCACTTACCTCTCTCCTGGCCACATAAGACGTGCCCTGCTTCCCCTGTGCCTTCAAGCATAATTATAAGTTTCTTGAGGCCTCCCCAACCATGCGGAACTATGAGTCAATTAAACTTTTTTCTTCAAAAATTACCCAGTCTCAGGTGGTATCTTTTTAGCAGTGTGAGAAGAAACTAATACAGAGGGAGTTAGGTAGCGGAGGAACTAGGGACACAGAAGGAACTTTGCAGCATTTTCAAAACCATATTATAAAGCAGCTACCAATTACAAGGCCCCTGTGATTACAGATACAAAGGTCAGAGGCAGGAAGAGCAATTTATACCACTTACATAATTCAACAGTATTTCTACTGGGATCAAAATAAACAGAATAAACTTTCGGAAAAGCAAAAACGCTGTTTCCAACATGAAGCAAAATCCAAGAATTCAACTGAAGCAAGCATAACCCAGCCGGACAGACAGACCTATATTGCCAAAGACTCCTGTTATGTCCAACATAGATTGAGAAAAATGGAAAAGGAGATAATTCCATGACCTATCCGCTCCCATAAATTACAATTCTTCAAAAACTCAATCCCATCAAAAAGCAGCTGTCCTATGAGAGTGCAAAGTGTTCACTCATTTCTCCAAACCCCAACTATTCCTGGCACTGTCTCAAATGCCAGAAGACTGCGAAGATTAATTATTTTTGGACCCTCATGTCAAATTATTCCTGGGCAACCTTAAGTTACCTAACTTCTTCCGTATTATTCTGTACTTTTCTTTCACCTGGCTCAAATTCACATTGCTGCTTCATTCCAAACCTTTATCTAGTGTCCTGTGAGTCCCTCAAAGCATGATAACAAACCTCTTCTCCCCACCTTGGTATCACTTCCATCTCTTTAGCACCTAATTAAAAGCTGAAATTCCCTTAGGGACACATACTCCTCTTCATACCTGCCAAGTGAGAGCTGCTCATTCTCCTAAACCTGTGTATTTAGGTACTGCTTCCAGATCATTTTCTCTCGATTCTTGGTTAAAATGCCTGTCACACTGAGACCCCATGACATACTTCCAGAAACCTTGGTCAAGGTCATCGCCTGACCCTCAATTCCCCAGCCTTCCCTAACTCTGAGCCCTGGATTCCTTCATTTTCTCCAACCTGGAGCTGTCCATCTATCTTCATTCTCTTTCCCTATTTAGAACCAGTCACATCAGTCCCATCCATGCCAACATCTTCCATTTCCATCTTCCTTCTGCTCCACATGTTCCTGGCAAAACCCCAACCAGCATGCTTTGTTAAATGCAAACTACTGAATGACGTTGGGGAAAATAACAAAGCAGGTTGTTCAGTGCCTCCACAAACTTATAAACTTGTCCGGGATGTCAGTGTTGACCATATTGTTCCAAAATCGCCCTTTCCTGATCATATTTTTCTTCAGCAAGAGGGATGATTTTAGAAGCTCTTCACACTCCTTTCCTACTGCTTCCCCTCACTCTCACCAGATAATCTTGGCATCTTTAGTCACAGAGGAAATAGGATTTAACAAATCTCTTAACATTCTTTCCTAAACATATGTACCCAAAGACCTAACTTGTATTTGTATTGTGCTGCTTTCACCAAGTCCCTTGGTGGTCTTTAACTTTTTAAGATGTATTTTTGACACCACCTCACCTTGGAGAACATAATCTGCCTTAGTACTTATAAACCAAAAATAATAAATAAAATAAAAAAATAGTAAGGTTGCCAGGTAAGTGGAGCCACCTTTAAGACCTTTTGGAATTTCAGAAGTCTTGACAATTAGCTTTTATATACCAAAAGAAGGTCAGGACAGATGTTTGAAATTCTTTGGCACCCCTCATGTCAAATGTTATTCTTGGTCACCCGTAAGTTATCTAACTTTTTCCACATCCTTCTGTACTCTTTTGCAGCTGGCTCAAATTCTCATTGCTTCTTTTCCCAAAACTTTCTATAGTTTCCTGTGAATCCGTCAACGTATAGTAACCAACCCTCCTCCCCATACTGGGTATCTCTTCAGTACCTAATTAGAAGCTGAGCTTTCCTTACGGACACATTCTGCTTCACTTCTCCCAAGCAGAAGCTGCTCATTCCACTAAACCCTGTGTATCTAGGTAGCGCTTCCAGATCATTTTATGTGCCCAAGCACTAGGTTGACGGATGGGGGGGTTGGGGGGGACTGAGAATAAGCACAAATATTACATGTATTTTGGGAACCGAGATATGAGCTTTTTAAGGTAGTCAGAGGAAATGGCTTTAGGAATTCTGGTTCGGGATAATCTAGGAAAACTATGAAAAGGAAGCTGACCTAACCAGGGACTAAAGGACAAACATGCCTCCCTTCTCAAGAGAAGAGGACTCCGAAATAGCTGAGATTAACTTCCCAATAGTACTGATGACTACGTTTTTAAGCTCATTCTAAGGAAATCAGTGCAATGCAAGGTGACCTGACTTGTCTCCTGAGTATCGGAAACATCCACGTTAATTCCTTCCATTCTTGACTCTGTTACTGACTCTTCAAGGTTTCATCCATTGATCATTTGGTTTTTACTGTTTCTAACCTCTCCCTCCCAATATCCATGCCAGGAGTATTTAAAGGTGCTCATCTCTAGATCATAAAAAATAAAATGAGCTACCTCTTGAAATTCTATGTGCCTTTAAATATTTGACCTATCTTTAATTTTTGTGGCTAAACGTCTTCAAAGAATTACTTTCCTCATGCCTTCCATTTTTCAAAATCCGATTCATTGAACTGTGGTTTCTTTCCCCTCCTCTGTGATGGCACTGCTTACACAAAGAGCCCAGCCCCGCCGCTAACTATAGAAATCTGTTCCAGGACTTATCTCATTGACATCAGTAATATTTTATACTGTTGGCCATTCATTTTGTTTCTGAAAATCCTTTAAGCTTCTCTAAATTCAGATTCTTTATTTTTCTACTTTTCTAGCTTTTCCTAAGGCTCTTTTATGTATTTCTGTTCCTCAAACTATGCCATAAATGTTGATGTACCTTGGGAACTTCTCTTGTCCTCATTTTCCTATTTTACACTGTTTCTGGATAATTCATTCCTTATCCTAAATTTCACTTATCCTCTGCTATGCTTAATGTTTGTATCCCCCTGAAAATGCATGTTGAAACTTAATCCCTAATGCAATTGAATTAACAAATGCGTACTTCTAGGAGACGAGTAGGTCATGAAGGCTTCTCCTTCATGGATGGGATTAAGGTCTTATTAAAGAGGCTTCACATAGCGTTCAGCCTTTTTTGCCCTTTCTCCTTTCACTCTGTGAGGATACAGTGTTCATTTCCTCCAGAGGACACAGCAACAAGGTGCCATCGTGGAAGCAGAGATGGGGCCCTCACAAGACCCTCATCCTGCTGATATCTTGATCTCGGTCTTCACAGCCTCAAGAACTGTGATAAATAGTTTATAATTCACTCAATCTCAGGTATTTTGTTATGAAAGCACAGCTGGGCTAAGATATATTTTATATGTGAATGAACTTCAAATCCCAACTGTTTCACGTGTGTGTGTGTGTTTGTGTGTATGTGTGCACACGCGCGTGTGTATGTTTCAGGAGATTACTTGGGTTCCAATTCCTGCTCTACCACTTACTGTTCTTATGAACTTAATAAAATTACTTAATCCTTCTATACACTAGTCTCATCTAAAAACTAAGTCATACACCAAACGGTTTACAGAGAGAATTAAATGAGTCATATGTAATTTCATACTTAGTATATCCACTTGGATCTCTCATTGTAACTTTGGATTTCACAGGTGCCAAGCTTGACTTATCATCTTTGCATATATTATTGGGATATTCCAGCCTCTACTGAGAAGTTAATACTGGTTCAATTATTTGGGACAGTGTATTAGATGGTTAATACAGTCATTGTAATGGGCAAACATTAAAAGGTGGTGAGGCTTCACGATAATTTCTGTGTCTTTGGCTTTACCACTCTTGGTACTACTTTGTCCTTTGAACTCAAATTCTCTTAATGTGTGTGTTCTTTTACAACCGTCTTTAAGCGATTTTATTCCCGTTGACTTGGAAAGCTGATCCTAAGACATTCATTTACTTGGAAGATTTGCTAAATGCTAGGAAGAAATAATCTTTCTTTTCTTAAAAAAGGCTTTTATAAGTTAATCTTTTCTAGATTCTTGACATCAAGGATAACATATAAAGAATGTGCTTAGCAATGGGCCTTAGAGTAAAAGACCAAAGTGACTATTCAATTCGCCTATATAAAGAGGTACAAAGAAATGTTTAGTTGCTCTCATTTAGTCCAGTATAGCTCACATAATACCACCCTAGAATTTGGGAATAAAATATCAGTTCCTTTCGCCCTTCCTTGTGCTCTATAATAAAGCCTTCTGAAAGGTTTCATAAGGGCAGTCCCAACCATAATAAGTGATTGATTGAAGATTACAAAATTGAGGTTCTAACCAAGGATATTTCCATCTCTTCATGACTGTTAGTATACACAATCCTTCATGATTTTACCATTATCCCTCTAAAACGTCAACTCTTCCTGCTAATTCTCTTTAATTTTATGCAGAAACCATAAATATTATACCATAAAAAACATTTATTTTGCAAGTAAGTCCATTTATTTCTTCTGCTTATCATCTTGCTAATTTGTGCTCACCCTTTAACATTCTCTCCAAAAATATCCCATAGGAAATTCTCCATCTCAATTCCATATTAGGTGTTCTTCCATATATTACAATACCCCACCTCATGCTCGTATCTTCCTACTTATTTTGTTATAAGTAGTGTGCTGGTAAACGTTTAACAACCAGATCTCTTGGAGAATAAAAGCCCCAATATAAAAGTCTGTAAACGTCGGCACCAACACATTCCTGAACTGTGTACTTCATTTCTCATTCATTAAACAAATATCTGTTGAGTACTTGGTATGTGGAATAAACAGATGCTGAGAATACAGCACCAATCCAATCAAAGTTTCTGCCATCAAGAGTAAGGATATAGGAATAAAGAAAATCTATATAATAAAGTCAGGAGAAATGAATACCATCAAGAAACAAAGAGAGTAATGCAAAAGCAAAGGACAGGAGGAGGTGTGGTTTAGCGGGGGCGGTCCGGAAGGCCTCACTGAGATGACTTAGGAGTTCCAACCCAAGCGAACTGCGTGGGGCTGGTGGTGTGGATACTGCATCCAATGAAGGCTTCTAACAGGTGAAGGGAAAAGGCCAAGTGGAAAAACTTGGGTACAGGAGAGTGCTCGACATATTTAAGGGACAGTAAGAATACGTACCCAGCTAGAGCTGAGTGAGGCCAAACCAGGAAGTTTCTAGTTGTCCACTGTTTTGCAGCTTGGATGTTAGTCTGAGTAAAATGGGAAACCAGAGAATAAGGGAATAACATGACCTGACATGTTGAAAGAGAACACTGTGGATGTCCTGTAGAGTGGATAGTGCAAAAGGACATGGAAGGAGGCAGGAGAGAAGGGTTACAAGGTTCTTGCAGTGCTCTAGTAAAGAAGGGAAAAGTGACCTGCTGTTGAAAGGTCAGTGCAAAAGAGCAAGGAGGACAGAACTGAGAGTGTAGTCACCAGATCAACACTTTAAAAGCCCGGGGTGAACTTGAAAAGAGTAATTTCAAGGAGAAGTGAAGAAAAACCCCTGACTGGAGAGGGTTCCATATCAACTGGGTGTAGTACACTCAGAAGCGAGAGCTGAACAATGACAACACATGGACACAGGGAGGGGCACAGCCACACACTGCGGCCTGCCAGGGGGTGGGGTGGGGTGGGGGGAGGAAGAACATTAGGAAAAATAGCTAATGCATGGCGGTCCTTCATGCCTAGGCAATGGGCTGTAAGTGCAACAGACCACCATGACAACATTTACCTACATAACAAACCTGCACGTCCTACACATGTACCCTAGAATTTAAAAAAAAAAATGGTGGTAGGAAAACTGGAAAAAATGGGTAAACCAGCTCTTAAGTTTTGCTCTGCAAGGGAGAGAGAGATGGTGGGCTGGTGAGCTCTGGGCTGCTGAGTTAGCAGCGTTACTTTTCAATAGGAGGTAACAGCACACGTGCATGATGACGACAGTACAACAGTCAAGTGGAAAGCGACAAGATGCAGGGGAGACGGAACACTGCAGGAGCAAAGCCACCGAACAGGAGAGACTGGGTGGGGTCTGAGGCACAGGTCGGTCACTCTAACCACGAGGAAAGACAGCTTTAACAAGGCGGCTGCAGGGAAGCTGGGTGTATGGGGAAAGGGCCGTCACAGGGAAGCTGGTAGATTTGGTGGTGCAGGCTTCGAGAAGGTTTCTTCAAATTGCTCCTACGTTATCAGTGCAATAAGAAAGCAGGTCATCATCTGAAAGTGAGGAAGAGGGGAAATTTCAGGCTTGAAGAGGAAGAAAAAACGTTGTAAATTATACTCAGTATGTGCTGGAACCGAGTCCTTTGAGCTCTGGGGAGCTGAGACTGCCCCTCTCTTCCCAACTCCACCTTCCGTGATGTCACATTGCTAACCTGAAGTCAGCCTTAGTGGGAATATTTACAGTACAGAAATCAGCAAGTGTTACACAGCAAAGCTTTTTCCCCCTGAAGAGCCAGTATCGAAACTTTCACCTGGACATGACTGAAGTTATTCATATGGATCAGTGAGGGAATACAGTTATTAACGAAATACAGTATAGCACAGGAGTAATGTAATATACAATAAATACAAAAGACATGCCAGCTAGCACTGAGGGCTCATCTGAAGTTCAGTCATGGATTTAAAGTGAGATGAGTCAGCCTAAGTGTGTGCATGTGTGCAGTGTGTGAATCTTTTCCCCAGTCAATCCTAATTGCTCTGGTGAGACTCTGCCATGATAAATTTAGCCAGATCTCCGGTTTTGTGAGCTGAGGACAAGAGAAGGAGGGAGGAGCAAGGGAGCTGAGGGAGTGATTATAATGATGAATCATGGACTATATGTTGGGTTGGGAAGGAAGGAGGACACTAAAGGTGTGATGCATCATGGGGTGGTAATAGCCTCAATCGAAGAGAAGTTCTGGTGGAATCCAAGAATTACTGAAATAAGAGAACTAGTAAAAGTAACCTGAACAGCCAGAATTGGAAGTTCAGAGACTCCATTTTTTTTCCATGTATCCTGAAAAATTAGCATGATGCTTGGCATATACAGAACACCCAATACATGTTTATTATAAAAGTGAATGCATAAATGTCATGAAGGACTAGATGTCACAGACATTTCTGTAAATTATATACTAATTGGTGGGCTCAATAACTAAGAATACTGTCAGCGGACACCTTCAGAGAGGTCCTTAGTAACAGAGAGCCACTTACCCAAGTCACACCTTCCGGGGTGGCCCACATCCAAAGAGTATGGACGCAGGCAGAGAAAGGCCCAGCCATTCCGGCCTAGCATCGTTCTCTCTAAAAGGCCATTTTACTTTGAGAGCTTCCCTCGGGTCCAGCCGAGACTGCTGTCGGGGCTGCGTTTTAGCTGGCTTCTCTCTGCCTAATTCTGCTCCTTTACCCTCTTAACCACAGGGATTTATCCCAAAGGCACTCCCTAGTAAACATCCTGCACACTAAACTGTCTCAGAATCTGCTTTTTCCTAGTCAATTTAATCCAATCTCTTGCAGCTTCATTGAGAAAGGTACTCTCCTAAAATGAGAACATGCATACACTACAGTATTTTTACACACCAAATTAGAACAGGTTTAATTAGTATGATTTCAGTATACAGGTAATGACATCCTCAATGATCAATAGATGCTTCAGGGTCACGTTCACTCATTTATTACTAAAAAGTTAAAAAAAAGAAACAAAATAATAAGAAATAGGTAAAGAAGTAGTGTTATAAGGAAACTTAATAGAAACATTTTTCTTCCAAATACTTTAGTTCATCTAATTGTTTCCATTTATCTTCCTGACTTTTTCTTTCAAATAATGACATTGAATAAGCAGTGGAATTCACATTATGCAGGCATGTGCTTACTCCATGTAATATTCTTTTTATTATTATCTACTTAAGGAATCTATTAAGTGTATTTGAACTTCATTGCCAGAGGCTAATATAAGCTGATTTTTTCTGCCCATTGCACAAAGCCTACACACATGCAATGAAAGTCTTAATCAGAGATTTTTATTAACTAAAATCTATCAAAAATTAAAAAGGTAGGCCTTTGGTTCACAAATACACTCCAAGTTTATTTTTTACCATGGCCTACAAAGAAAGCAATCTTTCTTATTAATGGCTTAAATATCAAATACAAAAGACAGTTTTAATGGAATTGCTTTTGTAATATTTGACTGTCACTACTAGCGCTACCTGACATAAATCCTGTGTTATGAATAACAAGATTTAAGTGAAAAAAAATTATCTTTGGCATGCTACTACAATTTCAAAGCGAAGAAATAATGAGAATACATTTTTACTACTCTATGCAACTGGTTTTTTACCACAAGGCAAATTCTGTTAAAATATACACGTTTGGAAAGGTCTTTACAAAACTCTTTTCCATGTAGACAAACTACTCCAGGGCAAGAAAACTAACAGGCAAGTAGAATAAAACTTTGGCTAAGGTCTGTACTCTAAGCTATGAGGGCAAGCTATAAGACTTACACTGGAACCATGGAAGATCTGGGAAGTGAAAGAGCATTGCAGTTTAACGAGACCTGCACTCTTAAGGCATGGAAGCCAGTACAAGGAGCTTGTTAGTGGCAAGAACAATTTCTAGACTCCAGTCCCGTATTGTCCAATAGAATCATGATGTAATTTACAAGTGGGATTTTAAATTTTCTAGCATCCACAAAGAAAAAATAAACAGGTGATATAAATTTAATATATTTACCAAATATATTTTAAATTTTTTATCATAAAGTGAATATAAAATATTACATATTTGATATTTTCTATTCTTATTGATATCATCTTTGAAAACCAGGATGTTTTTCACATGCATAGCACATCTCAGTTGTTCTAGCATATTCCAAATGCTTAATAGTCACATGCGCTTAGTGGCCAGTGTATTAGACAGTGTAATACTGGATCTCTTGATCAGCCTTTCATATTTCTGAAATCACCATAAACCCATCACCCACTGGGAAGGCATGCTTTACTTGCAAATAATTTTTTCTCTCACCTGTCAACAGCCAAATATATTCTGGTCTATCTCAGTAAGAGATTTAAAAGCATCTATCTTGTAAGTTCTATTTCAAGTGTATTAAAAACAACTGTTTATAAAGTTAGATCGTGTTGCTTTTAATATAGTGTTCTTGCTTATAAATATATTTTAACTTTTTATCTTTTGAAGATGCATGTGAGTCTTATATTTTTGTGGTGTCTTCATTTGACATTAAATTACAGACACGCCATGAGGCAAGAAGTGCTTGGTTCATTTTATAAGCTACTCTCATTATTATTCATTTAATTTCCAAATACCACTGTCAAAGAGAAAGCATCTGAGTCAGAACTGCTTACGCCAATTGTAAATAGTCTTCTAAGAACTGAGATTGGAATCATTTTTCAAAGAAAATATGGTCTATGAGTAAAGTGACGTGGCTCAGGTTAATACGTTAAAAGTACATTGGGAGCTAAGTAAAAAGAATGCTTCGTTATCATTAATATTCCTAAACTTTAGGTAGCATTCTGTCCTTGGCAATGTTAACAGAAGAGGAGACAAAACCAAAAGCTATTTCAGAAGCTGTACTAAGAGCTTATATGGGTGGGCAGAATTTATGATATCATCACATTTGGCTCTCTCAGTATCATCATCAATGTCATCATCAGAAAATGGAGACTAAAAACTGTTATGAATTAGGCATTGTAACAGTGTTTCACATACATTATTTTATCACAATCAGCATTGTAATAAGTATTGTATACATATTACATAGATTTTATAATAAACTTTTTAAAAGCTTATATGGTAGAGATTAATAACCATATTTTTAAAATGAAAATATTTACTTAATCGGTATTTCTGGTTGTAGATTCTTGAGGAATCACTACACTGTCTTCCTAAATGGCTGAACTAATTTACACTCCCACCAACAGTGTAAAGTGTTCCTGGTTCTCCACAACCCTGCCAGCCTCTATTGTTTCCTGACTTTTTAATAACTGCCATTCTGACTGGCTTGAGATAGTATCTCATTGTGGTTTTAATTTGCATTTCTCTAATGACCAATGATGATGAGCTTTTTTCAGATGTTCACTGGCTGCATAAATGTCTTCTTTTGAGAAGTGTCTGTTCATATCCTTTGCCCATTTTTCAGTGGGGTTCTTTTTTTCTTGTAAATTTGTATGTTTAAGTTCCTTGTAGATTTTGGATATTAGCTCTTTGTCAGATGGGTAGATTGCAGAAATATTCTCCTATTCTGTAGGTTGCCTGTTCATGCTGATGATAGTTTATTTTGCTGTGCAGAAGCTCTTGAATTTAATTGGATCCCATTTGTCAATTTTCACCTTTGTTGCCAATGCTTTTGATGTTTTAGTCATGAAGTCTTTGCCCATGCCTATGTTCTGAATGGAATTGCCTAGGTTTTCTTCTATAGTTTATATGGTTTGGGTTTTACATTTACATTTTACATTGTACAAACACATATACAATTGTATAGAATACATATACATTGTACATGTACATATATGATTGTACATATGTAATTTACATTGACCCCACAATCCCATTACTGGGTATATACCCAAAGGATTATAAATCATTCTACTATAAAGATACATCCACAAGTTTGTTTACTGAGACAATATTTACAATAGCAAAGTCTTGGAACCAACCCAAATGCCCATCAATGATAGACTGAATAAAGAAAATGTGGCACATATACACCATGGAATACCATGCAGACATAAAAAAGGATGAATTCGTGTTCTTTGCAGGGACATGGATGAAGCTGGAAACCATCATTCTCAGCAAACCGACATAGGGGCAGAAAACCAAACACCTCATGTTCTCACTCATAAGTGGGAGTTGAGCAAGGAGAACACCTGGGCACAGGGAGGGGAACATCATACACCAGAGCATATCAGAGTGTGGGGGCTAAGGGGAGGGAGAGCATTAGGACAATACCTAATGCATGTGGGGCCTAAAACCTAGATGACAGGTTGATACTGTAGCAAACCATCATGGCACATGTATACCTATGTAACAAACCTGCACATTCTGCATATGTATCCCAGAACTTAAAGTAAAATAAAAAGTAAACGTTAAAAATAAGAAAATATTTACTTGAGAGGTTAGAAAATGTACCTAAGTCACATCAAGAAGAAAGAATTCAGAGGCATGTCTTCAGAAGGAATATAAGCAATTAACTCAAAGTGTACTGTTCCTCCTTTAAATCTTTGTATTTATTTAAAAAAAAAAAAAAAAAGAAAATAATGATGTACAAGTACAGCTGTGGAGTTACCAGAATCTTGTGGTTTAGCAAAATAAGTATAAAATGTGTTATCTCATCCATTTGTTGTGGGGATTAGACAATAGATTGTATTAACTTGAAATATTGTACAAAGGTGCCTTGAACACAGCAGACGCTCTATATGTCTTAAAAATCAAAGGAACCAAATACCTACGTGTTCAAAAATCATAAGATATCTCTATTTCTCTGAGAATTGCCACAATTTTTAAATAGTCTTCAAAAGAAAAAACAACATAATAAATACCAATCTGATGTACGATGATTTCATCGGTTATAGCCACCTAATGGTATTATCTGTTACCCAGCTTTTATTTCCCCATCTTGTTGAGAAGTATATCACAAAATGTCCCAATGAGAAATACTGGGCAGATACTTTCTCAGAAACCCAATCACAGCTACCATAATTCTTTTCTCATCTTTCTGAATAACTCTATTGTGGTATAGAGACTGACAAACATAGTTGAAACTAAAAATCATAATGTGCATTGTTGGCCCAATACTATATTCAGAAATGCACAATATGGAAAAATGCATACTTAAGGTAAAACTATTTTCGATGAAGATTCTTGTCCAAATTCCATCACCAACTTACTTTGTATTGTCATTACATTTACATAAAGCATCTTTCTGGATGTGTTTTCAAAGCTTTCTTTTTCTCCTCGTTGAGGGTGTGCTGCTTAATGCAGTCCTGCTGTAACACACTGAGTCTCAGTAAAAGTACATTTTAGAATGTCTTGGTGAGATTATAGGCAATTGAACTTAACAAGCTCCATTTTATTTTAATGCAAATTACTCTTCATTTAAAAATGCATATTTTTCACCTTATTAAGCATATGATCATTTGAAAAAAAGTGTTCATACCAAGTAAGGACAGGTATATAATGAAATGTGATTTCTGCTTTCTAATACGAACATAAATACACTTTTGCATGTACATTTCTGGATCTAGCTGAATAAACTATAACCCTGAAGCAGAGAAAGCTACTTTAGGATAGGACTGTTTTTCCCCAATTCTTTGCATGGCTGGCTCTCTCTCAACCTTTAGGTCTTGGCTTGTTGCTAAATGACAATCCTATCAGATTAGGCCTCCTCATTACATTCAACTGCATAATCATACTTATTTTACCGAAAGCATTTATGTAGTCTGTAATTACACCATCTTCTGCCACTAGAATGCGGGCTCTCAGGAGGCAGGAAAATTCTGTGGCTATTCACAGTTAAGTTCTGTGAGACCAAGACTTTGCTTGACCCTGAGAAAACATTTGTGAATGAACACAATGTGAGATAGAAATTGTCTTTTACTATTTTCAAGAGATTATTATCCAACACGCTAAATATCACCCAAACTTACTGCTTGCTCTTGTTTTACACAATAATTGATGTCTGAAAAGAATGCTTTTAATAGGTTTTAGGTTCTCATGTATTAGCCATTAAACATTAATAACCAGATGCATCTATTTCTCAAGTAACAAATTGAATCTATTTTTAAATTTAACACATTAATTTAATGACATAAATTTTTAGGTTTTTTAATTGTCCTGTAAGAAAAATGGTTGCTTTTCTTAGAATTTTTCTCAGTTCTCTATAAGTTTAGTTTAATTAAACATTTTTCCCTTTTGAGCGAATTCCAAATGAAGAACAAAGAAAAATATGAGAGAGAGAGAGAGAGAGAGAGAGAGAGAGAGAGAGAGAGAGTGTATGTGTGTGTGTATTACATTTTTAAGTAACTACAAATGTCTTTATCAATATATTTAGTTTTCTAGAAACTAAAAAATCCAGAGATGGCATATAATGGTTAGGTCAATGCAAACAGAAACCAGAATCTACCTTCCAGAAATAATGACATGCAGGGTACATCTTAATAAATTGAGGTAAGTAAAATTTTTCATTCACATATAATGATTCTATATATTTATGGAATACAATGGGATGTATTAATATATGTAGGCATTGTAGGATGATTAAATCAAGCTAATTAACATATCCATCACCTCAGATATTTATTTTTCTTTTGTAGTGATAAAATTTAAAATCTGGTATTTTAACATTTTAAAATATTCAGTACATTATGATTAGCTGTGTTCACCATGGATACAGGCTTAAGTTAAAAATGCGGCTTTGCATTAAGAAATTATTTAGAAAAAATGCAATAAATAATATATTCATAATAATAAGCAATGCCAATCTTTGGAGACTAAAATTGCTAGCAACAAGTTAACTGTCTTGAAAAGATTATAGTAATAAGGCACAAATTAAATTCACATATAAGCTAATTGTGTTTCAAGACTATTAGTTTGCATCGGTAAACCCGGCCAGCCATATGATCAAAGAATAGTTGGCAAAATAGAAGATATATCTTGTTATTCATCTATCTTTTACTAGAAAAACAAATAACTATAACAATTTTGTGTCCGTAGATTTATCATCCTATATGAACTGTAAAACATAAATATAACAGCAAGCTGTCACCAACTCAATTCTAAAGACATTTATCAACTTTCCATTTTGTGCAATGCAATGTACTAGACTGAAGAGATATCTAAAAATCAGTGTGATCAAATCCTTCCCTTATTAGGTCTCAGTCTGTCTCGTGTGACAGACATGTACACTACTACTGTTAAGAGATGCAAGAATAAAATAAACTAAATATCAATGAGTCATTCTGTGGAGACATGGAAAAAGAAGCAACTAATTTAAAAATAGCCTGTGTGAGATAACTATACATGAGAGATCTTCTTGGATAAACTCTCGGTAGAAAGAAAAGAAAATTACAAACTGGGCAAAAAAAAAAAAAAAAAAAGGCTAAGGGCATGCAGG
>NW_016107562.1:378360-428431 GCF_001604975.1 Cebus imitator
AAAAAAAAAAAAAAAAAAAAGTTAAGGCTCTTGAGATGAACTTATCCAGGATGTAGAGGTCCTAAATCCAATGACTGGTATCCTTGTAAGAAACAGAGAGGACACAGTGACACAAAGAGGAGAGACAAAGAGAAGAAGATGTGAGGATGAAGGCAGAGACTGAAATGTCAAGGAATACCAGTGATTTCTGGCAACCACTAGAAACCATTAAACATGCATAGGATAGTTTCTCCCGCTGGCCCTCGAGAAGAAATCAACCCTGCCAACACCTTGAGTTTAGACTTCTGGCATCGTGAACCATGAGACAGTAAATTTCTCACGTTTTAATCCACCCAGTTTACAACAATTGGTTGTGAAAGCCCTAGGAAATAAATACCAAAGAAAGGTAAGTTCCAAGAAATATCTAAGACTAAGACTTCTATAATCTGACTACCGCTCTGTATTAGCCAAATTCCTGCTTCTTACAAAAAACAAAAGAAAAACAAAATTCAACTTCACTCCCAAGAGAATTTATTTCTTGCATCTCTTTGGTTCTCTCTCCTGTCAAAAGCCAGGACTAACTTATATATTCAATATATATTTTATACACACACACACACACATACACACATGTGCGTGCGTGTGCATGGCATAGTTGCTAAGTAGTCATGTCATTCACATTCTATGGGAGGATCACACATATAGGCAAATGAGTTGGCAAAGTCAGTGGTCAGTGCCTCACCCAGTAGGTACAATATAAAATCATCTGGGCGTGGAAACTCTTTATTGGATTTTTGTTTAATTTGATATGTTTTTAATCAGTTGGGCTAAACAAGAAATGGTCACCAAAGGAAACTCACTTTCCAACTATAAAATTTCCAGATACAGCATTTCTCTCTAGAGAAAAAGTCAATGTCATGAAATTTTATTTTGTGTTCAAAATGTCTTCTCAAAAAAACATTTGATGTACTTTACATAACTTGTTTGGTAGTTTCCACTGCTGCCATAAATTTAACATTGATTTAATCTTGAAATTTCCCTTGACTAATTGTAGGCTACAGTACAATTTTCTCTTTCTCTGACTACCTGTATACCTGATGTTGGTATGTGTGTAGGTGGGTGGGAAATAGTGAAGTGCCCTTCAAGAATATTGAAATAAAGCCAGTAACTTTATCATATGAAACTAAATCAGAATGTCAACAAAAACACAAAATATTTTTGCAAAGTAAACTCAATGTCCCTCAGAACAAAGTCACTTAACTATAACTTGGCTATTTCAGTAATAATGTTAATAATAATTATCACTAATATTTGAGTGCTAAATGAGTGGCAGGAATTATTCAAAGCTCTTTGATGCACATTCCCTCACTGAACCGTTACAGTACTGAGAGATGCACCCAGTTATTCTGCCTTTCTAGATGTGGCAGCAACAACGGATAGGCAAAGCAGCTTGCCCAGGAAACCTCAGCATTGAGTGTTCGGGCCTGGGCTGAACACAGGCAGCCTGCATTCTTAACCGTTAAGGAAAGTTAAAAGCAACTGCTCATTCCAGGAAGCCTAGGAAAAAGAATAGCTGAGGAAGAAGCACAGGCAGCTCCAGTAAATGCAAGCTAAGGGAAAGGAGCACTCATCAGGAGGACCTGCTGCACGCACCAGGAGCCAGTTTCTATCACTACTAGAGAGAAGGATCATCAAGCTGATGGCTCAATAGGACCAAACATTAAATTTCTAGACTGATCTCATTTTCATCTACCCCATGCTCACCAAATAATTGTCTTATTTTAATTTGCCTTCCATCGTAATGTGTATGCAAGGAGAAATTTTGGCCAGAGGAATGAAATATAAGTTCCATTAATAGGTTTATCTCTCATCATAAATGAATACATTGGTATTCAGGTTTCATACATCAGTCTCCTGTCAACTTCATCGGAGTGCATAAGCTCTTTTGAGTCTGATAAACCCTGACAGATTGATAAAATCACGCCTCCTGCTCTGCAGAGCTGAGGCTCAGCCTGGGGTGGATGTCAAAGGTAACGTTCCACCGTTGCGTCCTCGCCTTTGGATGGCTGAGGTGGCTTCCACTGGCTATACTCACTGTCTTGACATGTGCTGGCCCCCATTTCCACAGCACCTGAGACCACATCACATCGTTTAAATCACAGAATTAAAAGATTAAAAAGTTCAGGGTTTGAAGAGATTTTAGAGATTTCCTAGTTGCTATCTGGTGCTTGAATATCCTCTAAAATATTGCTTGCAAACAGCTGCTCACTCAGTGCTTAAAAATCTCTGGAGATTTTTTTACCATCTCCCAAGGATACGCTTCTCATTTTAGGAAAAATGAGAGATCTGAGCCAGATCTGTTTCCTTGAAACTTGCCAACATAGTCAGGGGCTGCTTGAACAAGGTCTATTCCTCTTTCACACAACAAACCTGCAGTATCAGAAGAAAATTTTCACATCCCCATGAGTCTGCCCTTCTCAAAGCTAAGCGTCTCTAACTTTTTCAATCATTCGTCAATAGTCAAAGTTTTTATCTTGCATTATCCAAGTCACTTTCTTTTAAATCTGTTTGTTTAACCAATCACCCTTTAGAGTACATCACCTGTGAGTTTAGCAAAAACAGTTCCACTATGAACTGGCCAGCACAAAGAACATTTTCTAGACAATTTACTTCTACTAATAGGCTAAAATTGCAACAGCATTATACTGATGGCACCTGTGTTTTTCTCATACACTGTTTCTAAACCCCACCTTCCTGTGTATCCTTGTTTTTACTTTAGTGTTTAAGCAGGTGGGCCCTGACAATAGCACATAGATATTTCGGTTTAAAGGAGCCAATAAGTAACACCCTTTTCTCCTCAAAAGTTTAGAAGCAATTGAGAAAAACACATTAAAAAATCAGCAGTTACAGATCAAAACATCAGCTTTGTTACTGACCAAAGCTGCAGAGGGGATGTGACTTATTCATGTGCCAGCAATGGGTTTCAACACAGAATCCCAGGATTTGAATTTGCAACTAGAACAAGGAACTGAGGTCTCCCACTCATGACACAGAGAAGCAAACCAACTGTGCTCCCTACAGGTAGCTGTTACAGAAAATAATTAGAGGCAGAAAAGAGCGAACTACGCAAACCAAGTTCTTCTCACCAAAATTTCCCATGAGAGTGTGAGGTGAAGAAAGGCCAGGGAGTGTCAAGGAAAATATTGCCCCAAAGAAATCAGAATGAGAGCACCATCGATATTCTCTCAAATTATTTTCTGAACACATTAGGCTTAACTATTATGCCTTTAGTCAAACAGGGATGGTTATGGTGAGGTTAGGGTGAAGGTGAGAAATCTGGGAGAGTTATCCTCTTATTCACCTTGGGCTGCTAATAGAAAGTACCACAGCCTGGGTGGTTTACACAACAAACATTTCCTGCTCACAGTCCCAAAGGCTAGAAGTCCAATATTAAGGTGCTGGAAGATGTGGTATCTGTGAAGTCCCCCTGCTCGTGGTTTTCAGAGGAACACCCCTTTTCTGTATCTTCATGTGGGGGAGAAAGTGATCATTTTCTTGTGTTTCTACTCAGAAAGGCACTATTCCCATTTGTATGGATGGCCTTGTCATGACCTCATCACCTCCCAAATGCTCTGCCTCCAAATACATCAGGGATTGGGGCTTCCACATGTGAATTTGGGGGACACACACATTCTCTATCAGTCATTACTCTACCCTACCTGCATGTAGATTTTCCAAGGACTGCACTCCAGACTGGGCAAAGATGACAGCTGGAAGGCAGGGCTCAGCTAGGTTCTTCTCCCTTTCTGTGTAGTCTCAGGGCTTCTCTGCATGGTCTCTACAGCAAGATAGTTGAACTGTTTACACAGCAGCTCAGGGTCCCAAGAGGAAAGACACTTCCAGAACTCTTAAAAGCTAGACCTGGGAATGACCTAGTGTCAGTTCACCACACAGTACTGGTAACACAGTCGTAGCCCAGCCTGGATCAAGTGAAGGAGAGGAGACACGAACTCCTTATTTTAATCAAAGGAATACCAAAGAATGTCCAGTTATCATTCATCTGCCACAGTCTACCTTCTGGACATAATCTGCGTTTCCTCCACTTGCCAAACATATTCATCCCCTCCGAAAACCCGAAAGCCTCATCCCATTGCCACATCAGGTTCAGGCTTGAGATAAAACGAAGGTGGTAAAACACTCCCCATCGCACCCCTAGAAGTCAATGTTGAGTAGTTAATCTATAATCTGCTGACGGTCAGACCACATGGCCTGCTGTTAAGATAATCACTGGAACAAGACACGCTGCCCTGCATGTGGTTTCCAAAGCCCCTTCTCCTTTACAGCCCCTTTGGCCAGCCTGAGGAACCCAGAAGGTCTTTATGACACTAGTTTGCCGGGCCCTGAATAAAGGAGGCTTTCCTCTCACCACCCCTCATCTTTCTAGTCAGGCTTTGGAGCCATGAGCAGTCAACCTGGGTCTGATCACAATCTCATCGTGTAACTCAGGACCAGGTATAGTAATGAGGCTTCTGTGTTATCTCCTGGAGTTTGCTTCCTTTCAAATTCAAGACCTGTAGGTTGGATGTGGTAGCTTGCACCTGTAATCTCAGCACTTTGGGGAGCCAAGACAATTAAGGCCAGGTGTTTGAGATCACCCTTGGCAACACAGAGAGATCCTGTGTCTACAAGGAGAAAATAAAAAAATTATCAGGGTGCAGTGGCATGCACCTGTGGTCTTAGCTACCAGCTACTCAGAAGGCTGAGCCGGCAGGGTCACTTGAGCCCAGGTGCATAAGGCGGCAGTGAGCCATGACTGCCCCTGCATTCCAGCCCGAGTGACAGGGCAAGTCCATGTCTCTCCAAAACACACAAACAACAGAAAAACCACAGGTGCTGACATGAACTGAGTAAGTTATGTGCTATCCACACACCTAACAGACAATGATGATACAAGAATAGAATAAACAAAATAAAGTCTAAATAAAGCCCGTAATTTGTGCTCCAAAATATTTTCTTTCTGTACACGTTTGGTGGAGCTCTTGACGCCGGGCAGAACTGTTTTTAGTAGCTACATCCTGAGCTGCGTCTCACTGGAACGGGTGTAGTTCTTTTAGCAACTTGGTAACTGAACTGGTTCCATGCCATGCTTACTCTATAGAGATCACAGGACTGACCCACCATGCCAAAAGCTTAGAAAACATGCCATTTCTGGTTCTACAGCAATTAGATCTGGAAAACTACGTTCCCAGAATGAGTACTTATAAATATCTCCAAAGACCATAAAAGAGACGCTGGTACCAAACAGAAGAAAATTATTTCTAATCTTGGCCTCTCCAGCTTGCCAGTTTATGTTAATAATCCTGAATTTAAACTGAAGTACCCTAGCCAAGAGAAGAAATAATGCCCCCAAGCATCCATAGCTGAAGTAGTCACTGCCTCATCGTCTTCACTTCCATAAAAGACAAACAAGTTTCTTAAAACTTGCCAATATTACGAAGCATTCAATATTTTTAGACATTCAACATTTTTTTCTCACTGCTAATCTTACATGCTAAGGGTTTTTTTTTAAATTTTTGTCATATACCAAAAAACAGTGCATTTCCTGGGTGTACACTTGAGAATGTGTGGTCTCTAATCAAATGATGTCAGGTCCAGATGAAATAATACGGGGGAAATATAGATTACTGCAGTTTAAACTTAACTATCTGAAGACGCAGTATTCCGGAGACGCAGCTATAATGCGTAACTTTACTTTCTTACCTAATTTAGAGTGCGCTGACTTTACTTAGACAACGCTGGTGTCTCACCTGTGGGCTCCACCAGTTAGTACATATCTACAGATGTTAGCAGGATGGATAATTGCTCAATCATTTTTGTCCTGACCTTCCGTCATACGTGCTTTCTTTCCTGCCTCTGTGACTACACAGAATTGTTAGTTTTATTCTAGTGTGTTCCTCTAGGAGAACTTTCCTTTGTACACAGTATAAATCACGCATCTTTGATCTTTCCCTCCATGCGAACCGTCCTGTACTGCACACTGAAGAACTCCTCAATGTCTCCCACAGGTGGATGTCACCCCACATTACGGACCAGCAGTAATATTGAGTCTCCTCTTTTAATATATCCCTCTTGTCATTTTACTAAAGATTTCAAAAAGAGAGAAACGTATTATTCGGACTCACACTGCCATTTTTAAATAAAAAATCTATACTCTTTTTTGAAAACTCATACGTGATCTTTAACATGTATTTCACTCCGTCTTTACGGAAAGCTTACGTAGCTATTTAAGCCAGTACAATTGTGATCCACCTCTAATCTGGAGCTCCTTTAATTTATCTCCGTCCTACCAAAGTAACTCACGGCAGCTCACCAGTTTCATCTGCAGGTTCTCTGCGTGCTTGTTGACAGTGCCAGCTCCCTTTAGAAGAAATGAATCCACAGAAAGTGCTCTAAGTGCTCCCACTCTCAACTATTGTGGACCTAGTTTTCATCTTATCAGCAATACAATTTGACAATCAACTGCCACAACAGAACCAACTGAAGCAAGCTGAGAGTTTAGCAGGCATCCTTTCTCACTAGCTGCTCCTCACATGCTGTTGTTAATTCTAGCCATTCTTGTTTGTCCTGATTTTCTCTTTGATAATGGAAAATTTTCTAAATCTATTTTATTGTTTTTAACATTTTTTTAAGCTCTCCATTTAAAAATTTAATCTTTACCTTAATGATATCATTCTTAGAATACATATTAGAGCCACCCAAATGCCACCTCTTCATCCAAATTTTGTTCATATTGCATGACATTATGCAAAGAAATTTATTCTGTTAAATGAATTTCACCAAATGTCTTTTCTTATTAATTTGTAATATATTTATTGAAATTTTAGTCTTAAGGGCTTATCTAGAGTCTTTACTAATGTTTTTCTAAAACCATCAAAATCTGCCCTCTTAAAATATATAACCGCACCTCTGGCCTGCTTTCTCCCTCTGGCTTTTAGAAATTTTCAGACACTATTTCGCTTGTGCCTTTCCACTTACTACATTACTGTTCGTCATGCATAGGCCCAAGGTGTTTTCAGAGAGATGAATACACTTGATACTCTGAGTTCCTTTCAAGAATAATGCAATTTACAGTCTAAATGGAACCTGTCAGAGCAAGGCTAACACACAGGAAACCGAGTTTAGAGAAGGCAGAACCTGTCCTTTACAACTTAACAGGTCAGTTCAGAGCTGTCAAAACTGCACCTCTTCTCCTCAATTAAAATCTTCTTCAGAGCAGAAATCATCAGATCTTTGATTTCGCTAAGTCCATAACAAATTATCAGGCTGAACATAGGCATCTAGTTCTTATAAATAAGTTGACATAACGTTTCCATAAAAGTAAAATCTGATTTATATGTCCGTGTTATATATTACTATATATTTAACTCAAATGCTTCTTTTTGAATTCTATTAAAGTTTGTTAGAGAATATTAGTGCTACTTGATTTTGTACACTTGAGCTACTTGATAAGATTATAGTTACATCTATTAAAAAACCATATGTTATACTCCAGAATTTAAGTCAGCTCTTCATTTTGTTTCTGTTTCTTGATACCAGAAAAGAATTAGGATATGAGAATAAACATATGGGAAGGAAAGAAATCTTCATCCTATAATTTTTTATGATACTATTTTTCCCTATTAAAGTTCCTTTTTCTTCCCCAGTATTACTGAGATATAATTGACAAAAATTATATATATTCACAGTGTACAATATGATTTGATGTACATATACATTGTGAAATAATTACAATTATTTTGCTTCAGTTTATATTTTTAGAATGAAACCTAGTCCTTACAACCTCCAGAATATGCACATCTACTCAAAACCAAGTTATAGCTATCAATCTTTTCATACACCCACGTCTTTGCATGAGAATTACATTAACATTCTGAAAACTGGTGACATCACTCAATTCTTTATCTACCTATATGTTTGGACTGCTAATCTGTCTTCTGTTGTATAACCGTCTCTTACATCCTAAAATGACTTCTAAAATTCATTTTACATGAGTTTTCTCACTTTGTCATGCCTGTCTAAATTTTGACTTGTTTTCCATGGTGTCTTATGAAGATAATTATTCAGTTTACTTATCCTGGAACCCACTAGACAATACCTCTCCTCTTGCCAAATATAAATTTCCTTGGCTCTGGTACACAATGTTGAGGGGTCAGTCACCTAACTTCACCTAAATAAAATGGCAACATTCTTATTTTTCCCAAACCCAGCAAAGAGAGTTCTTGCTAGAAATTTTTAAGAAACCATTTCTTCCTCTATACCAACCTTCACTAAGCCACCTCCTTCTCATTTCTACTCTTGCCAACACCCAATACAAGAACATATAACCAAATTTTAAAAATCTGCATTTAGAAACAAAAAATAAAGCCATATTTCTTACTGATACATAATAATTATGTGTATTATAGGATACATGTGATATTTCATGTATGTATACAACAAATCAGGGCAATTAAGACATTCATCACCTCAAACATTTATCATTTCTTTGTGTTGGCAGCATTTCAAATCTTCTAGCTATTTTGAAATATATAACAAATTATTAGCTAGAGCCACTCTCCTGTGCTATCAACACTAGAAGCTATTTCTTCTAATTCATCCCCTGCCCCTACCCTCCCCAGCCTCTGATAACCAGCATTCTACTCTCTATCCCTATGAGATCAGCTTTCGTAGCTCCTATGTAAGAGTAAAAACGAAGGATATTTGTCTATGTCTGGCTTATTTCACTTAACATAATGACTTCCAGTTCCACCCATGTCGCTGCAAAGGACAGATTCCATTTTCTATGTCTGGATAGTATTGCCTTGTGTATAGAGACATTCTCTTTATTCATATATACATTGACAGACTGCTTTTATATCTTAGTGGTTACGAAAAGCACTGCACTAAAATGAGCATACAAATATCCCTTAGGTATATTAATTAGCTTTTTAAAGATACATACCAAGGAGTAAAACTGCTCGATTATATGATAGTTGTACTTTCAGTTTCGCTGAGGAAACGCCACACTGTTTTCCACAGTAGCTATACTAATTTACAGTCCCACTACCAGTGTGCCAGCATTCCCCATTCTCTGGATCCCCTCCAGCATCTGGTTTTATTTTTTTTAACTTTTTAATAATGAACATTTTAAGTGAGATGAGAAGATATCTTCATGTAGTTTTGATTGCACTTCCTGATGATTAGTAATGTTGAACACTTTTTCCTATGTCTGTTGGTCCTTTGTATGTCTTCTTTTGAGAAATGTCCATTCAGATCACTTGCTCATTTTTCAATTGAATTATTTTTGCTGTTGAGTTGTTTGAGTACCTTACATATTCTGGTTATTAATGCTTTACCAAATGGAGAATTTGAAAATGCTTTCCTATTGTATAGGCTGTCTCTTTACTCTGTTGGTTCTTTCCCTTTCTGTGCAGAAGCTTTTTAGCTTGATGTAATCCTATTTGTATATTTTTGCTTTTGTTGCCTGTGATTTTTGAGGTCTTACCCCAAAAAAATTTAATGTCCTGAAACATTTTCCCAATGTTTTCTTCTAGTAGTTTCATAATTTCAGGTATTGCATTTTAAATGCTAAATGTGGTTTTTTAAAAATGGAACTTTTTACTTAAAGTTGTAAAAATCATTAGGTCCTATTTTTGGTTTCAATTATTAACCTATTTTATATCATTAGATCATATCATAAGCATGAATGTCAGACAAGTGAAATTGCATAATTTGGTTTGATTCAGTGGTATGATACAAGCTCAGCTCATAACGATGTTCTCACACTCTTCACTTTATTCAAAATTAAACCAATATAAACACAGAAATTCAAGAACTAAAGAAATATCTACTAACATTTAGAATGTGACCTTTCCATCACAGTCTCACTTTTCCAAAGTCTGTGAGCACAAAGATAAGAGTTAAACCTCACTGTTGGGCTTAAGGACAGGCAGTCTAAAAACTGAAGTGGTGGGCTTCTCAAAGGTGAGAAAGCAAAGCATGGTCCCCAATCTATTCTGCAACCAAAGGAAATCTGACGGAAAACAGCTGGGAAATATTCTGCTTTCTGATTAAAACAAACGTTTAGAGAACTCTTTAGCCACTCTAACCCTACTGCTTACGTAAGCTTTGGACTTGGTAAAGGAAGGATGTGATATTTAGCTCTGTAGCAGTCACCTTGCAATCATGAAGCAACAGACCTGAGAGCAAAGCCCAATGCTTTGAGGATGGCGGTCCAGAAGGGTGTCACAGAGCTGCTGAACCAACACTCAAACTGTTACGTGGAATAATCAGTTTTCTAAACAAATAATTTAAGCCACTGTTTTGATATTACTATTATATGCAGCCCAATTTTCCCCATAAATAGGAAATATTATCTAGCTGTAAGTCAAAACCGTAAGTTGTTAAAACAGTTTTTAAAATGAAACCTTCAAAGGTAAATAGTAAGAAATAAGTACACGTGAGCTGTTCCATGACATGACATGTAAAAGGTGTAAACTTTAAAACTGCACTACACATACACTTTGCTTACATATATCCCTCTGTGCATGCATGTTAAGGAAGATAACTGCATTTAGAATACATCAAAACGTAACAGTCTGAATAATAAGAAATGGTCATTTATTAAGGTAATCAATTGTTTTATTCATCATCATCAACAACGTACATTCAGAGTGCCTTCTAGAGCTAAAGTTCTAAAAAGATAAACATAGACATACAAGCCATGATTCTTGTAACCTAGAGGTTACTAAACCAATTCACTCTACAGGAAGAAACTAGAGAAACAATAAAACTTACAATAAGTCCATATTTCCAAGTTCTATTTGGAAAATCCTGTTTATACTCTAGTTGCAGGAAAATACGTTCCAACCAGTTACAGTTTTCAGAGGTAAGTGATAAAAATGACGACAGTAGGTACTTCTATTTGTAAAGAGAGCTGAATAAATGCCCGAATAAAGGGCGCACAGCTGTGTCTATAAATCCCGTGTCCGCTTGAGTAGGATATATAAGATATGATTCATGTTATTTTCATATTACTATTTGGATTCAGTGAACTCAGTTTGATTCCATAAAAATTGTAATAGGATGTCAATATACATTGTCCTCAAAAGTAGACATGTTATCACTTTTTAATGTACAGGCCTCAAAATATTACATTTTATATCATAGAATATAGTAAAATGTAAATGTAATTTTTGTTGACAAAATTCAAACTTAAAATTACAGCTTCAATTCATTAACCAGCTCTAATTAAGAATGATTAGAAGAAACAAACCAGACATTAAATTTAGTCAAATGTACAAGAGGCAAGGCGGTACTGAGAAATGTGATTCTATTTGATTTGCCAAATAAAACAAAGGAAGCAATATTTGGGGCAAATTTATTCCTTAAAAAATTAGAAGTTTATCTAAAGTTCCAATTTTGCTAAGCATCCTGTTATTTTTGTTTTGTTTTATAAATATGACAACTCTAAACTGCAATGCATTTGAGAAAGTATTGACCACTCCTTCATTTCTTTGGTACCACTAAGTTACCACTTTATTAAAGTAGATGCTTTCTAACAGTCAAATTATCCAACATGTACTTTTACCCTTTAGTTAGGAACCGGGAATTGAATTACACAAATGCATGAAACATGGCTTCTAATCTTAAAGTGTTCCCCTCCTTTAATGGTACAGTAATCACTGAACTCTGCTTTCCTGATGTATGCCTCACTAAGGACAAACTTGTGACAGTCATCTCAGTTCTTGGAAGACCCACTATATTCTTTATTACAAATCACTGTGTCTTCTCATTTGTAGTTACCCTCTATCCCCACTACTCTGCAGCTGTCACTCCTCCCCACCAACCTGGTCCCCAAAAACCTGAGAGCCCCATGTGGACACATGTCTTTCCATGTGGTTTAGTTATAGACCCAAGATATTTTTTTCCTGTCCTTGAGATTGCTCAAACATTAACTCTAACTTTACCTTTGGTTAATAAAGAGGTTGCATTTATCGAAATTTAATATTTTGCATTTATGTTTTCTCTATATTTCCCTTCTAAGATCTGCCAAACAACCACTTAGATGACTTCTCTCACCAGACATTCACAACTGCCAACTCTGTTTCACACTTTCACAGCTGGAAAATGTCAATAGATTTCCCAAAGAAGTGTGAATCCAGAAAGATCAAGATCACAGGAAAAAAGACTCAAAAATGCAACTGATAAAGCTAAACATTCATGCTCCTCGGACTCCCTATCAGATGCTCATTTAAAAGTAAATACTAGGAAGCAACATTGGGTAAAGAGTGATACACAGTAAAAATTGTTTAAAAACACGAATCCTTATTTTAATGGTTTTGCACATCATGTTATTACCTGTGTAACTGCATGTGTGTACACACACACTTTAAAACCCCATCTGCCTTGGTTTATCAGTTATAAATACCAGATGTTTTATTACACACGTGACAGAGTATTTTGTGGCCTTTTCCCCGTGATGGCAAGACCCATTGGATGGTAATGCTAGAGTGATTATTGTATCCACATAGTAGGATCTAATTTTTATAGAGATTAATACTTTACATGGCATTCATTTAAATGACACAATTTATTTTGTCTCTCTAAACAAAACATGTAAATGTCTATCCTCAGTTTCCTCATTTATTAAAATAACTAATAAAATACCACATGTTGGTTGATTGGGTAAAATAATGTATTAATGGTATTTTGTAAATTAAAATCTCTGTATAAGTTTCAGGCAGAAAACAAAGATATTTTGATACACTATTTAGTATAATTTTATATGATTGTAGGAATTACAGTGAAACATTTTTATTTATCAATCAAGACTTTTATATAGCAATAGAGTTGTTATTTTGTCATATTTAAGTTCCCAATAAAAGTTTTAAAGTTGTAAATTGAGCTTTATAAAAAATTTTTGCTACTATTACTTTATGTAGTCATGTGTCAATTAACAATGGAGATCCATTCTGAGAAATGTGTTGACAACTTCATTCTGCAAATATCATAGAATACACTCACACAAAACAAAATAGCATATCCCACTACACACACCTAGGACATATAGAATAGTTCATTGCTTGCAGGCTACCCAGCAGAAAAGCATATTACTACGCTCAATACCGAAGGCAAGTGTAACACAATTGTAAGTATTTGTGTAGCTAACGTATTTGATCATAGAAAAGTTACAGTGAACATACAGTATGACAGGTAATAAATGGCCCACCTGTATAGGGCACTTACCGTGAACAGAGTCTGCAGGACTGGAAGTTGCTCTGGGTGAGTGGGAGAGTGAGTGAGTGAGTGGTGAGTGAATGTGAGGGCGGAGAACATTACTGTGCATCCCTACACACTTTATAAACACTTTAGAGTTAGGATACACCAAATTTATAGAAAACATTTTTTCTTCAATAATAACCTTAGCTATGGTAATGTTTTTACTTTAAAACTTTTAAATTTATTAACTCTACATTTCTGGATACTCTTCCAATTTTACTTGCTATTTCCTACCTTATGATTTTTTTGATTTAGTTCGTTTCCTGCTTTGTGGAGTCTCTCTTGCTACATCCCTTGACACTTTTTTGTTGGCTTGAGTCTTCTGAATTGTCTCACTCTCCAATGTGCAATACCAGCACTGACCACTTCTCTGTTCTTCCAGATCTGAAAACAGCCTGGATTCTTGCGGTCAACTGAGGCTAGAGAACAGCGGGGAGTCTGAGAGGATGGTGGACCATGCTTAATTTACTCAAGACCATGCTTTGAGACTTTAATTTTAATGCGATCATCTTGGTGAGATGTGTTACCTGTCCCACTAAATCCATCCTGTCCTCGCCTTCTTCACTCTCACCATGATGACTTCTTTAACGCGATATCTGCTCTGGCCTCTTCATTGCTCTGCTTGCCTCCTCTCCTGCCCCGCCACTCCAGACTGTGCCAGGTATCATTAGCAAGGAACATCTAATGGTCGTGAGAACACTCAATTTCTGCCCATCACTTTGTTTTCACCTCTTGTCATCGTTATATTACTTACAGCAATAGCAATTTCAAAGTACTTTCTAAAATGCAGCATGATTTTTCCCACCACGCATGTTCTGTGTCTTAAGAGGAGATGAATTCTTCTCTTTCTGCTTTCTTCACTTGGCTACCTCACTATCTGTCCACATCTCTGCTGAGGTACAACTTTCTTCAAGAAGGCTTTTCTTTTTTTGAGATGGAGTCTAGCTCTGTCACCAGGCTGGAGTGCAGTGGCACAATCTCAGCTCATCGCAACCTCCACCTCCCGGGTCCAAGTAATTCTCCTGCCTCAGCCACCCAAGTAGCTGGAACTACAGGTGTCTGGAACCACGCCCAGATAATTTTTGAATTTTTGGTAGAGATGGTGTTTCACCATCTTGGCCAGGATGGTCTCGATCTCTTGACCTCATGATCCACCCGCCTCAGCCTCCCAAAGTGCTGGGATTACCGGTGTGTATCCACCTGCCATATCAGATTTTAACATCTTCTCTAGGCTTCTACATCCCCATAATTTTGTCATAATTGATTGACTTAACTGTCCAACCCTCATTAAGTGTGAAACAGCTGAAGAAAGGAAGTACAGCTTTTTTGTCTCTGCCTAGCATAAATATTCTGGAAACATAAATGCTCAAAGAAGTTGTATTTAGAAATGGGAACACCAAATAAACAAATAATTAATGAGTTAACAGCAGGACGGAGTGAATTGATCTGTCATTCCTCCTTTCTCCCATTCCCTTTGTGAGACAGAATATGCAGGTGGCACATCAGAGTTCAACTGTGGTCAGCTAATAGAGAAGTACTGGGATATCAAAATGCTATTTGGAAAAGAGAACTTTACTTCATTCGCATTATGTTTTACGAAAAATTGAGCTAAAGGCTTTGCAAATATTCTGATTGTAATAGGTAATGATAGTTTTCCTGGAGTTTGTTTCTTTCATTTTAGAAAAGATTCGTCTATTAATCCCCATCAATTTAAATTGTAATTTCTCAGACAGTATGAGCCATTAATGATTAGTTAGTTCAATTCAGACTACCAAAGTAACAGGTACACTCAACAGAATGCAATGGAATACCACCATTCTAACCTGAGCAGGTAACAGGCTAAAATATACGAAGTTCAAACAGAGGAAAGCTATGAAAATAACATGTTTTGTAGCCTTTTGTTTGGATTAACAGAAAGTTTGATTATTAAACCTCTGAGGAAATCTGAAAAACCAACAGACCAATTAATCTTGGGTTTGGCTAATATGACAAAGAGTATTGTGAAGAATGTAACACTTTCCACATGGCATGCATTCCCAAGTGGTGTCAAGTCATGAATCAGAACAGCAACAGCACTGAAGGACAGGCTCGATGCTGCAGTGCACACATCGCAGGCACACAGGCTACACAACCGGCACCATCTCCGATTCTGTCTCTCTGTATTTCTGGACAAGTATAGCCTTCCTAGAACTTACTATGTTTTTCAGTCTAATAAACAGAGATAAAACTCTACACTGTATTTCATGACAAAGATTTAGATTATCGTTTTCTCCCTGTAACTGGCATCCTCCATTATTTAGGATGACTTCTTAATATTTTATCCACGTCTATGTGTCTGAAACATCTTTCCTTAACATATATTACATGTAATATTTCTAAATGATTTAGGTTGCCATTTGTAGTTAGAGATTATCTTCTCTTTAGAACTTGATTCCATCCATAAACTTTTATTTAAAAATTATAGACTTTCAAAAGTGACAAACCAATGAAATAATTTTATGAAAATCCCTTAAATCAGTATTTGTACTTTCTTCATCTAAAACTGAAAGATTAAACATCCACGGTTGTGTTAGTCTGGGTCTGCTGAGAAGTAGATGTCACAATAGAATTAGTGTGGATGTATCTCACTTCCTTACTGCTGCTGGAAGAGACGACCACAAATTCAGTGGCTTAGAACACATTTCTGACTTCACAGGTCTGGAGGTCGGAAGTCTGAAGCAGATCTTCCTTCTCAAGTCAGGAGGGCTGCCTTCCTGCAGGAGGGTCTGCAGAAGAACCCACTCCTGGCATTTTCCAGGTTCCAGCGCCCCCGGCAGCATCACTCCAGCTTCTTCCATTGTCACACCTTCTCTTCCTCTGCTTGCGCCTTTCCTCCCTCTCCGACCCTTCTGCCTTCCTCTTATAAGGACCCATTTGAATCTCTGAGTCTTCCCAGTTAATCTACAATAACCTCTTCCTCCCTGCATGCTTAATTTCACCACACCAGTAAAGTCCCTTTAGTCATGTAAGATACCTTATTCACAAGTTCTGAGAATTGGGACACAGACATCTCCGGATGGCAATTACTTAGCCGATCACAATGTATACAGGCTTTACTGGAGGAAGTGCCTATCACAGGACAAGGGCAGAGACCACCACAACAAAACAGTGCAAGTGAGCCAACAGACTGCCACATAGGTCTGACCCTGTGAAGAACGATGGATGGAAGCAGAACGGGATAGGAGAAATCACAGACTGCAACGCTGCGCGAAGGAAATTTGGCCAGGTCTACAGGGAGTGCTCAAAGCAAAGCTGCCTGTTAAGTGAGTGAACGAGTACACACGAACAATGATCAGCTAGAAGACGCCTGTGTGAGCTCCCTGCTGTGTGAGTGAATGAATACACATGAACAAGGTCATGCTGGAACAGGCCTGAGTGGGCTCCCTGCTGTGTGAGTGAGTGAATGAATACACATGAACAATGGTCATGCTGGAACAGGCCTGCGTGGGCTCCCTGCTGTGTGAGCGAGTGAATGAATACACATGAACAATGGTCATGCTGGAACAGGCCTGCGACAGCTCCCTGCTGTGTGAGTGAATGAACACATATGAACAATGATCATACTGGAACAGGCCTGCATGAGCTCCCTGCTGTGTGAGTGAGTGAATACATATGAACAACTGTCATGCTGCAACAGGCCTGTGGGCTTCCTGCTCTGTCACTGGCCAGGAGCAGCATGAAACTAGACAAGTATTTCAGAATAACTAGACCTCAGTTACCCAAGGGGGAGAAGTAAGAAATGCAGTAGAGAAAGTGAACTAGGATCAGAACATGAGAATCCTAATACATCTTGCTATGAAGGGAATTTATTTGATTGATTCTTGGTAGCCATTCAAATTCAAGGACAGGAATAATATTGCTGGTGTGAATTAAGAGAACTAAAAAGAAGTATTTTAAGTTAGAATATTACAACTTCATTCAAAGATAAACTGAAGGAGTACCTGAGAGAATAAGTAACTTCCTAGGAAGAAAAAAAAAAGCATTAAACCATTTAAAATAACAAATTTAAAATAACACAGAGGTCACTATTTAGAGATTAATTTTAGCTTGACCAAGTTTGAAAGGGGCAACGAAATGACTAACTCACGCATAAGAATAATTTCCCTAAAGCATTCAAAGAATGCCTCTCTTCATACAGTGCCACTTGCTACTAAATTCTCCAAGAAAGTATCAGGGAAAAAAATTTTAGTAAGGTGACCTTATTAAAATGGTCATTATTTGCCACAAATTAGTCTGAGATGTAATGATATTCCCCAAAAAGGTATCCATCTTTTTTTTGTAGTTATTTTTAACCATTACAGGAAATAATAAGCAGATATTATGTCCAGCTACAAGTTACAGCAATTCCTAGATTGTGATACTACAGCCAGATTTTATCATGAAATAGGAAATAACCTAACCACACATCAGGAATCGTTTCATAAGTAAACGCTTTGCAGCTGTAGTTCTACAGGAGACTTTACTCCATTATTAAAATAGGACGTGGTCAATATTTTACAGTCAAGTACAAGTCAATCCATGTCTTTCTTTAGAATCATATAGAAGATATATATTACACATTTATAAACAGTACGCTTATGACGATTTTATACTATAGTCTCTGGCAAAGAAAAGAAAGTACGTAATGTTATATTAGAGGCTAAATTTTTTTATTGCATTTTAGATTTTGGGGTACATGTGAAGAACATGCAAGATTGTGGCATAGGTACACACGTGGCAGTGTGATTTGCTGCCTTCTTCCCCATCACCTATATCTGGCATTTCTCCCCATGCTCTCTCTCCCCAACTCCCCACCCCCCACTGTCCCTCCCCTATTTCCCACCAACAGGCCCCAGTGTATGGTGCTTCCCTCCGTGTGTCCATGTGTTCTCATTGTTCATCACCCACCTATGAGTGAGAACACACGGTGATTGGTTTTCTGCTCTTGTGTCAGTTTGCTGAGAATGATGGTTTCCAGGTTCATCCATGTCCCTACAAAGGAAACGAACTCATTGTTTTTTATGGCTGCATAATATTCCATGGTGTATGTGTGCCACATTTTCCCTGTCCAGTCTATCATCGATGGGCATTTGGGTTGGTTCCAGGTCTTTGATATTGTAAACTGTGCTACAATGAACATTTGTGTGCATGTGTCCTTATAGTAGAATGATTTATAATCCTTTGGATATATACCCAGTAATGGGCCTGCTCGGTCAAACGGAATTTCTATTTCTAGGTCCTTGAGGAATCACCACACTGTCTTCCACAATGGTTGAACTAATTTACACTCCCACCAACAGTGTAACAGCGTTCCTATTTCTCCACATCCTCTCCAGCCTCTGTTGTCTCCAGATTTTTTAATGATCGCCATTCTAACTGGCCTAAGATGGTATCTCAATGTGATTTTGATTTGCATTTCTCTAATGACCAGTGATGATGAGCAAGGCTACAGTATCAAAACAGCATGGTACTGGTACCAAAACAGAGATATAGACCAATGAAACAGAACAGAGGCCTTGGAGGCAACCCCACACATCTACAACCACCAGGTTTTTGACAAACCTGACAAAAACAGGCAATGGGGAAAGGATTCCCTGTTTAATAAATGGTGTTGGGAAAACTGGCTAGCCATGTGCAGAAAGCAGAAACTGGACCCATTCCTGACACCTTACACTAAAATTAACTCCAGATGGATTAAAGACTTAAACATAAGATCTAACACCATAAAAACCCTAGAAGAAAATATAGGCAAAACCATTCAGGACATAGGTGTAGGCAAGGACTTCATGACCAAAACACCAAAAGCATTGGCCACAAAAGCCAAAATAGACAAATGGGACCTAATCAAACTCCACAGCTTCTGCACGGCAAAAGAAACAATCATTAGAGTGAACCGGCAACCAACAGAATGGGAAAAAATTTTTGCAGTTTACCCATCTGACAAAGGGCTGATATCCAGAATGCACAAAGAACTAAAACAGATTTACAAGAAAACAAACAAACAAACCCATTCAAAAGTGGGCGAAGGAAATGAACAGACACTTTACAAAAGAAGACATACATAAGGCCAACAAACATAGAGGCTAAATTTTACCAGTAGCTTTTGTTGTGAGCAAGAAGATAAAATACAGTCAGCAGTAAGCTGAAATTTTGGGAATATCATCTTTGGTAGAAATGAAAAAAAAAAATCTCTTTCTCAGGAAAGCAGTCTACACATTATTCCCTGGAGGAGGATCATTATAGAATCAAATATTGTCCTCAATAAATTCACTCTTACATTCTTAAAATACATCTACTTTATTGTGACTAATTTAAATTCTGCTTAAATATACTGGGCTTAGTTAATTTTCATTGGTTTGCATGCAAAATCTCAAAAAATTTCAGAAAATTTTTCAGCACAGCCATGGAGCAGAAAGCTGTGACTGACTGACTGCATTTATGAGACTTCATCTAAAATTTGGCCTCTAAGTAATGTGATCTTTTTGTGTTTATGTATTGCTTCAAAAGAGTTCCGGGGTAAATAAGAACAAGGCCGGAAAGATATAAATGGTATTTGAATATTACAATTGAATAAATATAAATATACACAAAGACAAACACATACACATGTAAATATATTTGACCTGGCCAGACACAGTGGCTCCTTCCTGTAATCCCAGAACTTTGGGAGGCAGAGGCAGGAAGATCACTTGAGGTCAGGAGTTTGAAACCAGCCTGGCCAACATGGTGAAACCCTGTCTCTACTACAACTATGAAAATTAGCCAGGCATGGTGGGGCATGCCTGTAAACCCAGCTACTCTGGTGGCTGAGGCATTAGAATTGCTTGACCTGGGAGATGGAGGTTGCAGTGAGCCGAGATTCCGCCACTGCACTCCAGCCTAGGTGACAGAGTGAGACTCTGTCTCAAAATAGTAAATCATAAAACATAACTAAATATATTTGACCCAGTCAGACTCACCCAGCTAACAGTGATAATAAGAGAGGCAGTGTACTGCTTTCCGAGGGCGGTGGTAACAAACGCCACAAACTGGGTGCTTCAACAACACACATTTATTCTCACTCATTTTGGAGACAAGTCGTCTGAAATCAGCTTGCCAGCAGGGCTGGTTCCTTCTGCTCCTTCTGAGGGAGAATCCCCAAGCCCCTCTTCTGGTTTCTGGTGACCTCAGGTGTTCCTTGGCTTGTAAATTACACAGCATTCTCCCTGTGTCTTACCATCTTGTTCTCTATGTTTGCCTATCTGCACACAAATTTCTCCTGTCTGTAAGGACACTAGTCACACTCGATTAGGCCCCGCCCACATGACCTCACCTCACATCCACCATCTGCAAAGACTATTTCTAATTAAGTGTACAGTTACAGGTGACCTTTATCATCTTTTGGGAGGGGCACAATTCAACCCATAATAGATGAAAGGTCGAATGTCTTCTTATGGAAATATACAGGAAGACTGAGAGCGCCCATCAAGAGGAAAAGGTGGTTAAGAAAGTACTCTAATAATCTGCTCACCTTTAGGACAAAAACCAGCCCTAAACAATCTGATCTAGATTAGATAGGCAGTAACTATTCCCAAAAATTACTCTGTTGGAACGAATGTTCTAGAGCAAATTGGGAATGCTGGGTATTTACCCTCAGAGTAGTATCATTTTTCTGAAGGCATTCTTGAAAAAAATGATTGTACTTGGTTAAAAAAAAAAAAAAGCCAACAAGCTTTTAACTATAATTATAAACATAATCCCTTAAACCTAAATGCTTTGTATTTAAAGCTTGAGTCTCATTAAAAATAAGAATTTGGCTTTTATTCTCTTTTCTTCCAGATTGAGATATCTGTGTCTAGGAATAGATACCAATAAAAATACTACTGATAATATGACTACAAATTATCTGTGAAATGATATTTAGATGTTTAGTCTATTAGATAATTAACCACATATTCAAGTCCATCTCACAACAAGAAGTTACTTTGATTCGCAGTTTCATTCAATTATTTGACCTATCTGTCTAACCTCTCTACAGTGGGTTGAATTGTACACCCCCACAATTATGTACAAGCCATTACCCCCATCCCTGTGTATGTAACTTTATTTGAAAACATGGTCTATGCAGATGTAATCAAGTTAAACTGAGGTCACACTGAGTTAAGGTGGGTTTCAAAGCCAATGCCTAGTATTTCTGTAAGAAAAAGGACTCAGAGATTTGGACACAGAGACCCAAAGGACACGCTTGGAAGAAGGCCCTGTGACAAAAGAGGCAGAGTTTGGAGTCCTGAACCTACAAGCCAAGGAACGCCACAGACTGCCAGGAACAGCCCGAGCTAGGAGAATGGTACAGGGCAGCTTCTCCCTTAGAGTTCCAGGAGGCACCAGCCCTGCCAGAATCTCGATGTCAGACTTACAGCTTCGTAAGCCGAAAGAGAATACATTTCTGTTGTTTTATACCAGCAAGGTGATAATTAGGCCAACAAAGTAATAAGCCAGCAAGGTAGTAATTTTTAAGGCATCTGTAGGAAAGTAATACACTCTCATTTTTACACACAGTCTCAGTCATCGGGGACACATTTATTCTATACACTAGTGTATAACTGGTCACAAATGGCTCCTATTCATGAGAAAACTTCAGTCTCAGCTTGTGTAGAAAAAAAAAGGGGTTTCCATGAATACAGTGCAGTTCTTGGGTGCTCTTGGCTCACAGTGAGTGATGCTGGATAGAGGTGCTGACAGCATTATTGTTACTGTTACCATATTGTAAGACAGAAACACATATTGATAATGTTTATAGAGATTAAAATAAAATTTGCCTCTTTTGAATGAAGGACTTTCAAGTCTCTAGAAAGCCTATACTTTTATTCTAAGTGAAATCTTAGGGCATTGAATTAAATTTAGTAAAAGCTCAAGGGGTACCAGTGGGAACCCAGAGCTCATGACTAATGCCCTTTGACAAAGTTGGCATCAGGAAAGTAGGCTTACACACTAGGTGTTAACTACGACATAACATAAAATTATTCAAAATGGATTAATGATACGCAATTTGAAGTAAACCAACATAGTTTAATGGGTTTTTAATACCAGTCAGATATTTTATATTGTATTTTTGTAAACAGATTTTAAAGGTTTTATTGATCATGCTTCACGCTGCTTTTTTGACTTGTGGGTAGGATGGAGAGTAAAGTGTGTGGAGTAATCAAGTGGCTATGACCCAACAGCCACAAACAATTGAGTGTGTTGGGAACCTGGGTACACTCTTTGCTCCATTTTAATTTCCAAGGACCTGACCCAGTTAGAAGGTTCCTTCTCTAAGGACTAGCCTTAAAGAAGACACGGGGGCCTCAGAACAGCCCAGAAACAGAGAAATCAGTCCACAGAGAGAAAAGTACCACAGACTCAACTGTGGAAATAGTTTTTAAAAAGTTCCATGGGATATATATACGAAAACAGTAAGGTAGAAAAGAGAGGTATTAATCATGTTGCAATAGAAGAGTAGCCCTAGAAGGATTTAGTTATATGTTTGCAATCTAAGAAGGTTTAATTCATATTAGTTGTTGGACCTGGGTAACTAAGCCTCGCAAGATGAACAATTGCATGCCACTGCAGTCAGGGAGAGCAAGAAAGCTCAATTATTCCGAGGGTAGAAAGTGGAGTTGTTTTTTTTTTTTTTTTTTTTTTTTTTTTCTTAGTTTTTTTTCTGATAGCTATACAGGTACTGATCGACTTACCACCTATGCAACTTACGACCATTCGACTTTACAAGCACAATCTCTAGCCACGGCTGCTCCGCGTCTGGCAGTGCAAATGTTGCCCAGCTGGGCATACGACAGTGCGGACCAGCTTCCAGCAGCACTACCATCTCTGCGTGCACCATTTCACCTGTACATATAGCCTACTCAACTTAGACCAAATTGTGTTACAACTGGTCCGCGGTCCCGACTGTGGTCGTAAGTCGAGCACTAGCTGTATCTTAAAGGTTGTGATAAGCTTCTTGACATTGTCTATTTTTCTTAACTTAAGTGTATTCTGACTTCAATAGGATTAAGAGAAGTCTGACTTCTCACCACTAATTAAGTTATTCCCAATCAGTTGAGAGGCTTTTCCTGGGTTCACGCTGTCTGACTCTTTTCCATCAAGAAAGACAAACAAAATCTGATCGCCCACGTTACACCTTGGAATGGGTGATGTGCTGGTTCAGACGAAGGACAGCCTGTGACTCAGGTCTGAAACAGAGAATTTTTGAGAAAGCCTTTCTATTCCTCTTAGGAGACATAAAAGGAAGTTGATTCTGGCATTCACCTCCAAAATTTCCATAAAGCTGAGGGTTTTAAAAGAGGAAATGACCAGTTTATGCTGAGAATTAGAGGGTAAAGAAAGCCTTTATTTCTGTATCACTAAAAAGAACTGTGTCCGCTTTTAATGATAGAGCAATCTCTGAAGCGAGCCAACAAGAAAAAAATTTTATAGAGGTGATTATAGGTTTCATTCCATGTCACCGTAATCTTAAAGGAGGTCTAGATGCATGTAATGATAGGCACGTATCTCTGCCTCACAGTGTGACTAAAACATGAAATCAAATCTTGTCAGAGTAATCAGATGTCTTGTACATGAACTTTCACAAAAACTTTATTCATTAATGAGTACTTAAATTGCCTTTTAGGGAAGTCTTCTGAGCTAAGCATGAGGAATTCTCTTCCCCCTGTCTGCAGTAAGACTCCTAGCACAGTCCATAAGGGTTAGTGTTTTCAGTGATTTTTGCTTTTCTTGTTTCAAGTCTCAGTCATAATTCTAAGTCTCTTCCTCAATACTGTCAGAAATAAGAGGGTCTGTCTCTTTATATTCACTATAACTGTCTAATTCATTTAAAAAATAGTACTGACCTACTAAGGGAAAGGTTTTTAAGGGAAACAGAAAATGTCCCTCTTTTATGTCACTGAAAATCACCAAGAGATTAAGATATCACAGGGACAGCCAGCCTGACTCTCAGGTAGCTATTACAGTTCAGGTTCCATATGAACATTCATGTCAAAAGTTTATGTTGAACCAATTAAACTTAGCCTGTAACAATTTTCCTCTCCCTGAAATCAAAGACTGAGGAAAAGTTAATAAACGTTAAAATCTATTTTTCCCAGCAGTTTGCCCTATGAGTCATATAGAAAATATCACTGTTTTCTAAAATATCATTGTTTTCCAAACTTACCAAAAACTTGCCAACTTTTAGTATAAAATCTACTGAAAACAAATATACATTTCATCAGGTTTGAAACTGCCATTTTTGTGAATATGGAATACTCGGTAACTCAGTTCCGAATTTAGAATACACACACAAAAAAATGGTCTTCTACAGAGTATAAACTGACTCCTGGTTTATCTAGCTGGAACCTCATTAACAGAGTCCTCAAGACAAACCAATTTGTAACAAGCAAGGCCATTCTTGAAGGATTCCTTGGCCAGGTGGCTAAGAACGACCTCAGGCAGCTGTGCGAAGCGGTGAAGAAGCAGGCTTGAGAAAAGTGGTACTTATTTGAAATGTGTATTTGCAGGAATATGAGAGGAGAGATAGTAACAGGTAACTGGTGGCTAGTAGACACTGTTCTAAATTCTTCACAAGTGTTAATTCAATACCCATAACACCACTATGAGGTAGGGGCCATTTGTCTGTTTTAGGCATGAGAAAACTAAGAGAAAAAGAGGTTGGTCCAAGTAGCTGGGACCACAGGTGCACGCCACCACACCCGGATAATTTTTTGGTAATTTTTGTAGAGACAGGGTTTCTCCATGTTGCCCGGGCTTTTCATGAACTCCTGAGCTCAAGCAATTCACCCGCCTTGGCCTCCCAAAGTGCCAGGATTACAGGCCTAAGCCACCATGCCCAACCTAATTCTATCTTTATTAAATGACCTTAAGAACTTTGTAAAATTTCAATTGGCTATACATACACACACACACACACACACACACACACACACACACACACACATGTTCTATTTAGATACACGTATCTTCTCTCTATATATATATATGTGTGTGTCTATTCTTGATTTGTTTCTGAACTTGAAGGAAAAGTGTTCAAATTTTCACCATGAAGTACGCTGTTAGTTTAGGACTCTTACAGATTATCAGTATAAAGAAGATTATGTCTATCCTGAATTTGTGGAGACTTTTTACAATCTTGAAATGGTGCCTAATTTTTCTTTTTTTTTTTTTTTTCCTGAAAAAAATTGAGATAATTTTGTGGGTTTTCTCTTTATTCTCTTAGTAAGATAAATTATACTGATTTTCAAATATACAACCAACCTTGCATTACTAGGATAAACCCCATCTGGTCATAATGTATTATCTTCTTTATAAATCACTGGATTCAATTTGCCAGTTTTTAAAAGTTATTATATCTGTTCTTTTTCTATAATGTTTTTGTCTCATTTTCTATATTGTTTTTGTCTGAGTTTTACATTAGGGTTATAATGGCCTCATAAGACAAGATAGGATGTAACCATTTTTTTTTCAAATGTTTGTATAAGGTCGATATTATTTCTTTCTTTAATGCTTCATAGAATTCATGAATGAAGCAATCTGGACTGGACTTTTTTGTGGGAAAGTTTTTGTTCACAAACCTGATTTCTTTGATAGATATAGAGTGTTATGGGCTGAAATGTGTTCCTCAAATCCATACATTATCCAGCACTTGTGTTCCTCAAATCCAGCACTAACCTCTAGCACTTCAGAAAGTGAAGTACTTGCAGACACAGCCTTTAAAGAAGCAACGAATATAAATGAGCTCATATGTGTAGACCCTAATTCGATATGACTGGTGTCTCCATAAAAAAAGGGGTTTAGGATACAGATGCCCACAGAGGAAACATGTGTGAAGACAGTGGGATAAGATCACCATCTATATGCCAAAAAAAAAGGCCTTAGAAGAAACCAATTCTGCTGATATCTTTTTTTATTATTACACTTTAAGTTTGGGGGTCCATGTGTAGAATATGCAGGTTAGTTACATAGGTATACATGTGCCATGGTGGTTTGCTGCATCCATCAGCCTGTCATTAGGTATTTCTCCTAAACCTATCCCTCACCTATCCCCCGAACCCTGACAGGCCCCAGTATGTGATATTCCCTTCCCTGTGTCCATGTGTTCTCACACCCACTTCTGAGTGAGAACAAGTGGTGTTTGGTTTTCTGTTACAAGAAAAAAACCACCCCATCAAAAAGTGGTCAAAGGATATGAACAGACACTTCTCAAATGAAGGCATTTATGCAGCCAACATACATATGAAAAAATGCTCATCACCGGTCATTAGAGAAATGCAAATCAAAACCACATTGAGATACCATCTCACACCAGTTAGAATGGCGATCACTAAAATATCGGGAGACAACAGATGCTGGAGAGGATGTGGAGAAATAGGAACACTTTTACACTGTTGGTGGGAGTGTAAATTAGTTCAACCATTGTGGAAGACAGAGTGGAGATTCCTCACAGATCTAGAAACAGAAATACCATTTGACCCAGCAATCCCATTACTGGGTATATATCCAAAGGATTATAAATCATTCTACTATAAAGACACATGCACATGTATATTTATTGTAGCACTGTTCATAATAGCAAAGACTTGGAACCAACTCAAATTCCCATCAATGTTAGACTGGATAAAGAAAATGTGGCACATCTACACCATGGAATACTATACAATCATAAAAGAGGATGAGTTCATGTGCTTTGCAGGGACATGGATAAAGCTAGAAACCATCATTCTCAGCAATGTGCTGACATCTTAATCTCATACATCTAACCAACAGAACTGTGAGACAATAATTTCTGTTAAGCCACCCAGTCTGTGGTACTTTGTATGGCACCCCTAGTAAACTAAAGTATAGCTTCTTCCAAAATCCTATTCCTTCCTGAATCAGGTCAGTTTGTCCCTTTGAAGAGTTTGTCCGTTGAGGCTGAATTATGGAGTCTACTAGCATGCAGTTAGTTGCTCATGCTAGTCTCGTTTTCCATTTAATGTTTCTACAATCTGCGGTAAGTATTCCTTTCATTCCTGGTATGAATAATTTGCGTCATCTGTTTTCCTTACCAGTTTAATTCTTATCTATTTTAAATTTCTTTCCAATAACCAGATATTAGTTCAATCACTTCTTCTCTTTTATTTCCTATTTCATTAATTTCTTTTGTTTTCCTACATATTTGGGGTTTATTCTGGCCTTCTGTTTTCAACTTTATAAGCTGGAAGTTTCAATCAATGATTTTAGACTTTACTCATCTTCTAACGTAAGTATTTAGAACTATCAAATGCATTCAAACATGACTAACTTTTTCTTGGTTTTCTGTATGTTGTGTTTTCATTAGCATTCACTTCTATTATTTAATGTACCTTTTGGTTTCCTCTTTGAGCTATAGATTGCTTAAAAGTGTACCGCATAATTTCAAGTATTTGGTGACTTTCCATTATCTTTCAATTATTTATTTATGATGAATTCCATTTGGAACGGATGCCATTCAGTTTATGATCTCAGTAATTCTAAATAAATTGACACATCTTACAATCCAATAAGATATCAGCTGTCCTATTTAACATACATTTGAAAAATAATGATTTCTCTGCTATTATTGGTTTTATTATGCTCTTTCCCTCTCTCTTCATATATATATTTGATCTACATATTGATATATGACTTTAATCATAGTGCTGGATAGTGTTATTCAAGCCTTCCATATTTTTACTTTACAATACTAGCTCTATAAACAACAGAAAAAGATGAGTGTTGAAATTTTCAATTATTGTAAATTTGTCTTATTTCTTCTTTCAGTTCTATTCTACATAGTTTTGTAGCTCTGTATTAGGCAAATACACACTTAAGTCTTTATGTCTTCTTTATTAAGTGGCCCTTTCATCACTATGAATCCTCTTTTTATTCCTAGTGATATAATTGTCATATCAATACTTTTCCATCTTTTAAAATTTCAACTTACCAGTTTTTTTATCTAAATTGCACATTTTTCACTAGTAAATAGCTAGATCTCGTCTTTATGCTGACAGTATCTGACTCTGAATTGAAATATCTAAGGCAGTTTTTAACAAGACGGTGCCAAAGGTGAAGAAGGAAGCTCCTGCCCCTTCCAACGCTGAAGCCAAAGCGAAGGCTCTGAAGGTCAAAAAGGCAGCACTTGAAGATATCCACAGCCACGCAAAAAAGATCCCTACCTTCCAGTGGCCCAAGACACTATGCCTTGGGAAAGAGTGCTCCCAAGAGAAATAAGCTTGACCACTGCACCGTTACCAAGTCTCCCTGACCACTGAGTCAGCCACGAGTAAGGCAGAAGACAACACACTTGTGTTCATTATGAATGAGAAAGCCAACAAGCACCAGATTAAACAGGCTGTGAAGAAGTTCTATGACATTAATGGAGCCAAGGCCAACACTCTCCTCAGCCTGAGGGTGGGAAGGCTTCTATTCAACTGGTTCCTGATGACAATGATTTGAATGTTGCCAACAAAATTACACACACACACACACAGACACACACACACACACACACGCCCCAACAGAACTGAAAGAATAAGACAAATTTAAAATAATGGAAAATTTCCACACACACACACACACACCCAACAGAACTGAAAGAGTAAGACAAATTTAAAATAATGGAAAATTTCCACACACACACACACACAGACACAGACACACACACACACACCGTGGGATCATTAATAATTTGTATATATAACATATATGTAATATACAGACGATTTATTTCATGTAATTATTAAATAGTTGAAATCTACCACCTTTTTCTCTTTGTCATATATGGCTTTTCCCTCCCCTCTCCCATTTTCCTGCCACCTTGTGAATTAATTGTTCTTTAGCATTCTATTTTACCTCCACCAAAAGCTTATTCACCTTTTAATTATTTTCATTTGTTCTAAGAGTCACCATTTGTAACTGATCACATTCTACCTTGAAATAATATACCACTTCTCAAATACTGTAAGACAGAATATTTCAATTTTGCTTTTATCCTTTGTGCTACTATTACCACAATCTTTACTTTTATAAATGTTACACTGTTTTTACGTTAACTATTCAATTATCTTTTAAAGGAATTTTTTTAAGTTGACCATTTCCAGTGCTTTTCATTTGTCTGCATAAATCTAAGTGTCCAACTGGTATTTTTCTTCAACCTGAAGAAGTTCCTTTAATGTTACTTCAAGTATACTTCTGCTAAAAATGAATTTTCTCAGATTTTTTGTTTGTCTATAAAAGCCTTTAACTTCTTTGAATATTTTCATGAGATACAGAATTCTAGAATGATTTTTATATTTTATATAATTACATTGTCTTTTAACTTGCAGTTCTTCTGAAGTGCAGTCTGCATTTTTTAAATCTTGATTCTATAGGTGATTCTTTAAAATTTCTAACTGCCTTAAAAAGTTTTCCTTCTGCTTACTGATTTTTAGCACTTTGAATAGGATGAATCTTAGTATAATTTTCTTAGCCTTTGTGCTACTTGAGGTTCTTTGTAAAGCTCAGATTTAGGGGCTTGTAATTCTCACAAACTTGAGAAAATGTTGGCCCCTATTTCTTTGAATGTTTTTCTGTCTCTTCTCTCGCCTCTCGGGAGATATAATCACATGTATGTAAGACTGCCTGATGCTGTAACACAGACTGCTTGGCTTCAATTTTCCCTGTCTGTACTTCAGTCTAGTTTCTATTGCTGTGTTTTCTGGTTCATTAACCCTTTCTTCCAGTCTCCAGTCAGCTGTTTTCAAACACTGACTTTTTAAAAATTTTTAACTATTGCATTTTAAGGTTGTTTTTAAGTTACAGATTGATAATTCCATCAACTGTATCATTACTAGATCTGATTACTACAAAGATTTTTTCTTGATTATGAATCATATTTTACAGCAATTACTCATATCCACAAATTTTTATTGGAAGTTGTACATTATGAATAATCAGACAAGATTTTTTTTAAGGTGGTAAAGTTCATTTTTCTCAGGCAGTTATGTGTTGACAGAAAAAGACAGTCTGCATGGAAAATGTTCTGGTACAGTATTCATAAATGTTTGCAAACATCTTACATTTAAGCGTTGGTTCTGCTATCCGCCACTAGACAGCTCTACCAAATTTAGTGCCATTCTCTCCAACCTGGCCAAGGGATGGCCAAACACCCTGCATCTCCCACACAAAACACCTGCTAAGACCTCCAGATGTTTTCCCGTCCTCATTTCTATGGCCTCAGATCAGCCTTCACACATTTTTAGTCACATCCTGGTTAGTAATCAGAATGAAATATAAAACAGACCCAATTGAAAAATTAAAATGCACCTTTGTTTCTTCTCACAGCTACCCCAGTTGACCTCATTGGAAAATCCTCCTAGTGGCAGCCCAATCAAAAAGAGCCTGTAAGATTTAAACTTAATTCTGGTTCAACCACCTGGATTTTCTTGTTGGATGGTACTAGAATCTAAGGATAATGTCCATTTGACTATGATATGCTATAAATTCCTCTACAGTGACCCACTGTATGAGAGACATATGAATCTCATTTAAAAAAAAAAATACCTTTTTCCCTCTGATCCTTACGACACCATGATAGCCAGCCCTACACAGATAAATGCTTCCAAGGTCTGGATATAACTGGATCAGCAACACCACCTTCGTCTTTGGAAGGCACTCATGTTAGCCTCAACTTACTAACAACTAAGACAAGTCAGTTGTGGATAGAATTGCCCTACACTTCCGCCTTTCAGGCTAACGAGTAGATGTGCCATCATTAATCAATCTACGTGGATTAATTTCTCAGGCCAAGAGGAAAGACTGATACAGAACCTGAGAAGTCATCCTGCTCTCTACTGTAGACTAATGGTTTATGCTGCTTTCTTGAGCTGTCTGGAGGCAATACTGAGGTCAAAATTGCAGGTTAGCATCATCCTGCCATGTGAATACTATTTACTTTCTCCTAGGTAAATGCTCCATGAGATAGATTGGATTTGGTCCTAGGCTCCATCTGTTACATTAATCAGAGTGGCCAACAAGAGTGATTTACTCACAGGAAAGTTTACCAAAAAACAAAATGGTGAAAAAATAATGGTGGATATTGCTGGAAGAGTGTTCTCCCTGAGTCTCTCGCATTCCTACATACGTTGTGAGCAAGTCACTGATATCCTCTCTCTGTGTTCTGTCAGGGTGTTCTAAAAGCAGCCTACCTGGGAAAACTGGAGGTACTGCCTCCCTCTGGAGCAAAGGGAAGGTATTTTCATTGCCCAGTACAATAAAGGTAATAATCAAGATATTTCTCATTATAAAAGATGTAAATTCTTTTAGGTCTTGGTTTCTTTCCTGTAAAGAACCTACTATGTGAGGAAGTATCATCCAGTCTTTTCTGCATTGCCTGTGGGAATTGGGACTCGAGGAATGAACACAAAAATAATGATACCCTGGGTACTATTATTGCTGCAGGTGAAAAACTGTCCTTTGTCTCCAGAAGTCTCCTGCTAGCACCCATGAAGCTAACTTGTTAACATCCAAGTAGGGTAAAACTTGATTCCGACCCTTCAGAGCTCCTGACACTACGTTACAGTTACATGCAAATCAGCTTAATCTCTTCAAGGCCTGTCATTTAAATTTTCTCAGTGGGGTCTACCAGTAACCTTTACTTCACAGCAAGTTTAGCCCTACCACGAATATGTGAGGGCTTTACAGGTTTTCTACCAAATGCCTGGGATATTCAGAAATGTCTCTCGACTCTGGCTGATAGGAGTACAGATGTCTCCCATGCATGTGTAAGCTGCGAATTTCTAGCACGTATTATTTGCTTGTCTTTGTGTAATTTCTCTCTACACAAAGATTTGACAGTCCAACTTGCTGACTCTGAGCTCTTTCTCTATGTGGATCTGAATTCTCTAACACTCCACCCCACAAATAGCATGTGCCATGGCCTCACTGAGCTGCAATCTCTGTCTCTTTGCTTCAGCAAGGCCTCCTGCTCGGTTTGGCCACTTCTCCCTGCACTGAAGCCTGGTTATTTTGCCTTGTCAGAAAGCCAGGGCATTAGTAGAGTTCATTGTGTTTGCTGCCTTTCACGGTCACAATCCTGTGCTGACTGTTGTTCTACACAACAAATAGATGTTTCACAAACTTTCTCCACTTTTCTCGATGTTTATACCATGATGACCTGAATCCACAGTTACATCTTCCACTGGAAGAAACCTTAGTATTTGAAAATTTTCTGTGGGGCACAGATTTCTCCTCAAATCTTTTCTACAATCATTGATCTATGTTTTCCATGGAGAATCTATCTTATAATTACTTTTTTTATAGATATCCCCCATCCAAATAGACAGTAAATACAAAATACAACTTTCAGCCTTTTGGCCTTAATGTATTTTTGCTCTTGCTGTATGTTTAAGCTAAAAAATTATGGCTTACATTAAATATCCAAGTATTCTTTTAAATATGAATAAGGCTGCCATCGCAAGCTAATAATCTGCTCCAGTTCTATGAATAATCCACATTCTATGCTCCACCGGTAATTTCCTTATTTTCTTAAGCCAAAATGAAGGAGTACAAATTTAATTTAATGCTCTGTTCAGTCTAGACACACTCTATTGAATTCCACATTTAATTTTACAGAAGTAGAGCTAAAGCTTATACTTGCATTAATTTACCAAACACTGCCTCAGAATCCATGACATTGTACTGTCTTTACATTATTAAAGAGAGAGGGGAATGCCTGATTTCATCTGCAATGAGCACACAGAATAAGATATACATTCTTGCTTCCTTTTTAACTGAGTGGAGAGGAATGTAACCTCATTTGTCTACACATATGTAACTTCTTACACTATCTAAAGGAAGCACTCACCAGAAGCCTAAATTCTGCTTAGTGAGAGAATGGGTTCCTAGACTGTGTTAGTGAGACTCTCTACTGTTACTTCACAAAGATTGTGTTTAAATAGAAATACTTTGTTTGACTCTACCGTTTTCAAAAATCACTGACGATTATCCTTTTGAAAATGGTATCATTTTTCATAGCTCTTATGTTCTAAAATCTAAGTTTAAAATATATCCATTTGAACCAGGGCAGTGACAAAGGACTATCACCAATGTCAGCTGACAACTCTAATTTTTTTTCCCCACACATCAAATGACACCCTTGAGGAGAAAAAAAATCATCTGTGCTTCTATTTTAACCATATGAGCATTTTTACTAGTAACTGTGTTTATACAGAAGAATATAACTGCTACCTGGGACTTTTTTTAAGCACCTCTATGTGACTACCTATTCAACCTACTTTCTACAAGACAACTGCTACATAAATAGAAATAATGAAACAATATATCCAATACCTCTTTTAGTGGGCAATCTCACTGAGGATGAAAGGGCACTAATCCTTTTGTTGTGTTACCTGGAAAATCTACACCTAATGATAGTAACTACTCCAGAGAGCTGCTCCAGGCTTCTCTCTTGGCCCTTCTTATACTCATAACTAGCCCACTACCCTTTGGCAGCTGAGTTTAATCCATTTTGCTACAAAGGTGGACAAAACATGTTCCCTTCTTTCCAATGCACATCCAGAAAAGCTCCATACTGAACATCAGAAGACTAAGTCAGTTATAACACAGATCAGAATTTAAATCTGGATTCCAGATATCACAGCCCTCAGTGTCCCTTCACAGATGGAGCCCTTCTTGGCTGACTACATCACATACCACATGATGTCATAATTTATCCTTCACCAAGCAGAGTTTCTTTCTACCACGTCCCTATTTCTGTCCTGTAGACTCACAGACATTTATCTCCGGAGCTGCGGTTGGATTCATAGATGCAAACTCATCTATCTAAGTAAATTTGAGGTTGAGATATAAAATTAAAATAACATTTTACTTAATTACTTTTAGAATGGTAATGACTAACAGAACCAGAAACCCATATCCTGTGGTCAGCACACTGTCAACCTCAGTGTGCTTCTGGCAAACTATATCAATTTAAGATTACCTGATGAGCAGAGAATCAGAGCAAGAGAAGGGAACCAGAAAAAGCTTATGTTTAATGACATCAGACAGCCTGAAGCATCCTTCCCTACACAGGGTTATACCAGACACCCAAGTAAGATACGTCACACATTCCGACGACAAGGATGAGTTCAGCATGTGTCTACACCCCTCACTTTCTTTGCCTATCCTCCCACTGTTAGTCAATGCTTCTGCTGAATGAAAACCACATTCGTTCTTTAAATAGATTACTGCTTCAAATTACTTTAGTCTCAAGTCTAGCTTTGGCCTTAAAACCATTATGTTTTCTAAAGTGGATTTTTATTATCTCTGTTCTGATCCATTATGCATTGATTATGTAATTTAGCCTGCAAAAAGCAGCCTTAACTCCACATCCACAGGAGGAATTTCTCAGTAAAGGTACCAATTCATATTCAGTCAAAAGATGGAAGGAAACAACCAACTTAACAGTTTATATTCAGTTAAAAGTTAGAAACAACAAACTATTTACAACTTATTACTATTTTTATTTTGAGACAGAGTCTTGTTCTGTCACCAGGCTGGAGTGCAATGTCATGATCTCGGGTCACTGCAACCTCCCCCTCCCAGATTCAAACCACCCTCCTGTCTCAGCCTCCCAAGTGGCTGGGACTACCTTTCTGTCACTACCACAGGCAGCTGATTTCTACAGAAACAGGCCTGTTAGAAGATAGAGAATGTGTCTAATTTCTTTGGATTTCATCTGCATCTCTCTTGCTTGATGTGGGAACTCAACAATATACCCAGGAATACTACTACAAGATTGCTAAGCATTATTTAAACCCAAAATGATAGAATAAACATGTAGAATTAACAATCAGTGAAACATTCATTCCCCTGGACATTTTTTTTTAGATTTTTTTAAGAGATTTTTAAACTACTTTCTAGCCTACTAATAATGTTGATTCGATTACTTATTTAAAAGCATTATATTCTTTGGTGTTTGGAATAAAACTGTTAGCGTAATGGAAAGAGCACAAACCATATACAAGAAGTTCAAAGACCTGAATCAAACTTTTCCGTTGGCCACTTGCCATGTGCCTTGAACATTACCTATCTCCCTGGTGGCTGAAATTTCTGCCTAATATGTAAAATGAGAAACTTTCACCAGATAATACTAAATTTGTAGCTATTGACACTGCACAAAAAGGCTCTTTAGAATGAAACCTGTTGAAAACCTAAACATAAGTACAAATAAATAGCAATAATTTATAAAGACAAAATTTGTCATTCCACCTTCCTGTATTTATTCATCTATCCATCCATGCATTATTTAAAATACATATATTTTAAGAATGTAGTCTTAGAGAAACCTTGTTTTCCTTTTTGCTGCCAGAAGCTTTTATTGTATTTTACATTCTGGAGTACATGTGCAGGACTGCATGTTTGTTACGCAGGTAAACATATGCCATAGTGGTTTGCTGCATCTGTCTACCCATTGCCTAGGCATTAAGCCTGGCATGCATTAGCTATTTTTCCTGATGCTCTCCACCCACTACCTTTCCCCAACAGGCCCCACTGTGTGTTGTTCCCCTCTCTGTGTCCACGTGTTCTCTTTGTTCAGCTCCCACTTCTAAGTAAGAACATGCAGTGCCTGGTTTTCTGTTCCTGTGTTAGTTTGATGAGGATAATGGCTTCTGGCTTCATCCATGTCCCTGCAAACAGCATGTTCTCTTTCCTTTTTATGGCTGCATAGTATTCCATGATGTATATGTACCATGTTTTCTTTATCCAGTCTATCATTGATGGGCATTTGGGTTGATTCCATGTCTTTGCTATTGTGAATGGTGCTGCAATAAGCATGTGTGTATGTGTATCTCTATGATAAAATGACTTAGAATCCTTTCGGTATATACCCAGTAATGGGACTGCTGAATCAAAATCGATTGAACACTGGCCTTCTCCTGTTGGCCGGGGTTCAATGGACACATGTTCCACTCCTTCATTCCTTACTGAGGCTGCCCCATCACAGTATTTCCATCTTTACAATGTCACCTGTTCTGTTCTCATTCCCATGGCTCATCAGTCCCTCAGTGTGACTAAATTAAAATGTTAAGAGCTAACCCATGTTGCTTTATGGATTAAAACTAAAAACGTTACTCTAAGAATCCTGTGCTAATAGTGAATGTGGAAACAGATCTGCACATGTGCATTCAATGGATTTTTCAGCTAAACAGACAAGGGAATTCAGCGCAGGAGTATTTTCAGATATATGGTCTTGAACAACTACATGACCATATAAAAAATTAATATATCTTAATTTTTACCACGCATAATACACTACAATTATCTTAAATCACAGATCTAGATGTAAAAGCTAAAACTATTAAAATATATAAAAGAAAACCTAGGAGTAAATTTTTGCAACCTTGGGGGTAACCAAAAGTATTTTAGATACAGCACAGAAAGCACAAACCATAAATGAAAATCATAAAATGGACTTTTAGAATTGTAGAACTTCTGCTCTTCCTTACACACTGCTAAGGATATAAAAAGATGGGTTGCTGAGGAGAATATTAATATATTCTGCAGATATCAAATTATTCTACAGGTATCTATCCAGGATATAGAAAAAGCTCTTACAAATCAAAAATAAGATTAAGATAAAAATAAAAAACAGTAAAACAGTTCAACACTTTGCAAAATAAGATAAAGTATCCAAAACAACATAACTTAGATACTCAACACTATCAGTCATCAGGGAACTGCAAATGTAAACCACAATGTGACGTCACTGCACACGCACCAGACAGAATACAGTTTGAAAGATGGACAGATGCCAGCCGGTATTTGCTGGGAAGGCTGTGCGGTAACTAGAACTCTCCTCTATTGCTGCAGCAATTTAAAACCGTAAACCACTTTGCAAGATGTCTTGGCAGTACTTTATAACGTTACATATTCCAATTCCTAGGTATTTACCCCAAAGAGATGAAAACCTATCTCCGTACAGAGGCTTGTACACAAATATTTGTAGCAGCTTTATTCATAGTACCCAAAAGTGGTTCAAATGCTCAGCAACAGAATGGTCACCACCAGGAGAAGGCATAAACAATCTGTGTATATTCATACAATGGAACATTACTTGGCAGTAAAAAGTCACAAACTACAGATACACATCACAACACAAATGAATCTCTAAAACATTATGTGCAAAGAAGTCAGAAACAAAGACTAAAGGCTATATGGTTCCATTTAGATGGAACTGTAAGAAAGATATTATAACAGATTATGAAAGAGTACAGATAAATAAATGGTTGTCTAAGGCCAAGGATTGGTGGAGATTAATCCCCAAAGTGATTGAAATGTTCTCTATCTTGATTGTAGTCATGGCTACATGGCATATACCTTAGTTAAAACTCTTCAAGATCACACAAAAAATGAATGTCATTTTATTTTATCTACATTACCCATAAAACCGTTATCAGTTTTTAAAAATAATTTATCTTAACAAAAAAAGAAGCAAGCAATCTTAAAATAAATCTAACATGTGAAGATATGTTAGAGACAAGACTTGCTTTCTTTTTCAGAATTTTCTAATCTTAGCCCTAAACCTTAAATTTTTCTTTATTTACTCACTACAGATCCTACACTCTTCAAAGAAATACTGTCTAGAAATCACTTAAGACCTTGTTGTTTGAAATGACTGAAAGCCTTCCAGAGACAAGTTAACATGTGATATATGTCACTGATATCTTTACCAGCTTGTAAATATGCAATTTATTTTACACTCTTAGAACAAGGTTTTTAATCAAATATGAAATGTATTAGGTAAGTTAAATTTTTTACATATTTATGTATATTGTCACAGCTTCAACCAAATGACTGGAATGAGAGCAATAATTTAGAATGCTGAATCGTTAAGACAGAACAATTCTAAATACTGTAACAAGCCTTCTTTTATGCACTTATCAAAGGGCTAATTTTCAGCACATCAATAAAACTTTATAATGTAGTATACTCCATTATTTAAAAATTGTAATAATGCATGAGCTAGTCTCATATCATATTTGATAATGCATAGCATAGACACATTGAAATATTTATTAAATAGACTAAACTACTGCATCAGCTTTCTGTTACTCTATAGCAGTAACTCAAGATACAGTGGCTAAAAACCACCACCACTTATTTGTTCACAATTCTGTGGATCAGCAATTTAAGCTGAACTCAAAAGGGGCAGATATTGTATTGGTCTTACCGGGGGTCACTGACACCAATCCCTTGGCAGCTCAATTGCAACTGAATGGTCTAAAATAGCTTCAAATGCTTGTTTGGCAATTAGTGCTGACTGTCAGTTGGACCGCCCTCTCCCATGGTCTTGCCACCCTCAAGGAGGCTAGGTTAGCATCTTCACAAGGTGGTGGCAGAGCCCCATAAAAAGAGAGCAGAAGTTGCAATCTTTTTTGAGCTTTAGGCTCAGAAGTCCCATATCACCCTGGCTCTAATCTATTTTTTATTTCGGAGAATGGCTTGTAAGCTCTCATGTAAAAAGAAGAAACAATGTTACTACATAGGAGCTTTCCTGTACCTGGTATGCCTGAGAGAAATGCAAGAGGTGGAGCTTCACACACACACAGACACACAAACACACACACACAAACACACAAAGTGGAATCATATATGCAGGGACAAGTCCATCTCTGTGTCATCCGGGTCACCTGAGAAGAGAAACTTAAAGACTACAATTCTATGCCTCTTATCCCCAAAGGAACCTGCTTCAAAAGGCTATGAAAGGGAAATCCACAGAAATCATAACATGTTACAGATTTAGTACAAAGATACTATGTAAGAAAACTATTTTTAAAGTAGTAAAATTATCTACAATGGAGAAATATGGAAGAGAAAAAATGTACTAAAATACAGATTAAATCTGTGACTCTACATTCTCCCATTATAATAAGCAATTATTAATAAATGGAGACAAAATTGAACGTAAAAACTCAGCATGGAAATTATGAATAAAACAGGAGAAGAGATGTGAACTGATAACTTCAGAAAGAAAGTGAACAAAGAAAACAAATTCACAGTAATAAAGATAATAACTGGGATTTGTATAAAGAATAAATGCTGAAGAAAGCACAGAATGATAACTGAACAAATTAAGCAAATAAAGAACAATAAACAATTAAAAGTAGATAAAAGATAGCTATGTAAAAGATACATAAAACCATCTCAACACAGATATTCTTGGAGTTCTTAAAGAAAACCAAATGTACAGAAGAGGAAAAAAATTACAACTTATAATTCAAAAACATTAAATAAAATATGATTTGAATCCAGTAATATTAAAGAAAGACACCAAGGAGAGAAAATTGACCTAAAACTTTCTACAGAAGGCATAACCTGGTCAAGTTACAAAACACTGCAACATGAATACAAATGTTCTTAACTTCATAAAACACTGACATGGTGCCTGAAAGTCAGGATTATGCTTAATGAGGAAAACCTAGAGGCATTCCTAAAGAAGTCCAGAACTAGTCAATGTCCACTATCATTATTGTTATTTAGTGTTGTATTTAAGGGGCTAGCCAGTTAAATCAGACAAGAAAATAAAGGTATGTGAAATGAAAAGATGTAAAACTCACACTCTTTGCCCATGAAACAGAATCAAAGTGTAAGCTAAAAAACTACAGGCCGGGCGCAGTGGCTCAAGCCTGTAATCCCAGCACTTTGGGAGGCCGAGGCGGGTGGATCACGAGGTCAAGAGATCGAGACCGTCCTGGTCAACATGGTGAAACCCCGTCTCTACTAAAACTACAAAAAATTAGCTGGGCATGGTGGCGCGTGCCTGTAATCCCAGCTACTCAGGAGGCTGAGGCAGGAGAATTGCCTGAACCCAGGAGGCGGAGGCTGTGGTGAGCCGAGATCGCGCCACTGCACTCCAGCCTGGGTAACAAGAGCGAAACTCCGTCCCAAAAAAAAAAAAAAACAACTACATAAAGCAATGAGACAATTACTAACCACAGTAGGATAAATAATCGACATATGAATTTAAGTTTCGATTAGTGAAATCATAATGAATTTGAATATAATAGGTATAGCTATAGAGAAGCCCTCGTTTTTATTCCACAATTAAAAGGCATGAAGCTAGATCTTAACTTTTAAGGAATGATGCCAGTATTATATAAAGAACATATCAAGGTACCCTAAAGTGTATATAAGTTCTTAGATGCTATACTTTGTGAAAAATTCATCTATTTTTTTTCTAAACTGATTTCTAAACTAACCTAATCCCACAACAAATATCAAATAATATTTGTCTTAAATGGTAGACAATATTTTAATTATATTTTACATTTTTATTTATTTTTTTCAAGATAGTGTTTCGCTCTTGTTGCCCAGGCTGGAGTACAATGGCACAATTCCAACTCACTGCAACCTCCACCTCCCGGGTTCAGGCAATTCTCCTGCCTCAGCCTCTAGAGTAGCTGGGACTATAGGCGCATGCGCCACCATGCCCGGCTAATTTTTTGTATTTTTAGTAGAGATGGGGTTTCACTATGTTAGCCAGACTGGTCTCGAACTCCTGACCTCAGGTGATCTGCCCGCCTTGGCCTCCCTAAGTGCTGGGATTACAGGCGCGAGCCACCATGCCCAGCCTAAAATTTCTTTTAAAATAACATCTGATTCCAAAGTTTCATGTGAAAAAATAAAGTGCTAGAAATAGCCAGAATAATCTCTTAAAGGAAGTGCAATGAGGGAGAATGACTGCTTACAAATTTCAAAACATACAAAGCTTCCATAATTGAAATAGTGGCATAATAATGCATACAAAGGGAGACAGAGGAGTGAAACAGAAGTAAAATACAGCAACAGAGCCAAATAGGTAGAAAAATCGTATTTCATCAAAATGATATTTTAAATCATTGGAGAAACATTATTCAATAAATAGTACTAAGATACCAGGTAGCCATTTTGCAAAAACAAAAATATACAAATCTTACACAATTCACCAAAATAAACTGCATTAATATTAATGAGAAAGAGTCGAGTATTAAAATAATTATAAAATAAAGGCAGGAGAATTTCTTTATAACTGAGAAGTGAACCTAACATAATTCCCTATCCTTGTATTAAACAATATAGATGAACATAATTTACTGTTTTTGTACTAAACATTATTGAGATCAGGCAGAAATATCTTAGCTTCTTTCTCCAGGAAATAAGAGCTCCTAAAAGATAAGATTGTGAACTTACTTATCAAGACAGACAGCTTGTTTCCCAAGGCTCACTTTAAGATCCTCATTTTGCTATGCCCAACAATCCAAAGCAATTTTGTCATGTACTTTGCCCAATCTCAGGCAAATCTCCTCCTGAATGACCCTCCTGAATTCAACCACTTTCCCACTCCCTATAAATTACTCTGCCCTAGTTTCCAGGTTTTGAGATACTACTACCCTCTATCAAGCTAGTATTCTGCCTTACTGCATTCATTCAGCTAATTAGGTTAACCTCACTTGATTTACGTAGGTTTTTCTAGTTGTCTTTTGAAGAGTCTACATTCAACATAGTCATCCTTTAAAATCCAGAAGCTACAAACGAAAAAAAAGACAAAAAACATTCCACAAAAGTAAAAAAAAAAAAAACCATAAGAAAATTCAAAATACTAAGCTCAAACGAGGAAAATATATGTGGCAAAAGATTAAGTTCTTAACATACAAAGTTTAAAAGTCCATAAAGTGAGAGAAAGAACAAGAAAAAGAAAAGGCAGACAAAGTAGAATTTGAAGAATAGATAAAGGATATGAATAGCATACAGAGAAGAAAACTAAATGTTTTCTAGGTATATAATACCTAAATTCACTCCTATATAGAAATTTATATACAAGCTGTTAAATTCATAAAAAATATTTATTAGATAAAATAAAGCACATAACTGGAGTGAGAATGAAAGTGGGCAGAGAATTAGAAGCTTATGTTCTAGTCTAAAATCTTCCTGGACTTGGAAAATAAACAGTATTATTTCATGTGTTCATCTATGTATGTATTCATGATTGAAACAAGTAGTTTTCAGTATTTCATTAAACACTAACAGTTGACCCTTCCTTGAACTATGCAAGGGCTGGGGGCACCAAACCCCACCATTTCCGGTGTAGTCAAAAACTCACATATAACTTTGACTTCCCAAAAACTTCACTGATAGCTTATTGTTGAATTACCAATAACATAAACAGTCAACACATATTTTATATATTATATAATGTATTCTTATAATAAAGTAAGCTAAAAAGAAAGTTAAAAAAATTGTAATGAAGAGAAAACTGTATTTGTTATTTGTCAGGTGGAAGTGAATCATCATAAAAGTCTTCATCCTCATTGTCTTCACGTTGAGTAGGCTCAGTATGAGAAGGAAGAGGAGAGGTTGCTCTTGCTCTCTCAGAGATGGCAGGGGTGGAATAAAATCTACCTAAAAGTGGACCGGCCTAGTTCAAACTCGTGCAGCTAGAGTCAACTGTACTACACAGTAGGTTCCCAGCAGGAGCCGAGGAAAACAGTAAGAGACAAAGGTAGCTGTAAAGCAGCAATGAGAAGTAAACGCTCCACAGTGAGGTAAATCCTCCAAACCTAACAAGACAAAGCAAATTAAGACATAACCATGAAAAACAGTGCCCACCACCGCTCCACCTGCACACTCCCTTGCCTCCCATGGTCTTGCCAACTCAGATGCACACCAGAATCTGAATTCACCTGGAGACTGAGGAATGCCAAACTATACAAGAAACAGGGAAGGGTTGGGGAGGGCTCTCTTTGGAATGTATACAACTCCTTTATAAATGTTAATCAAATGTTAATTTGTTAACTCCTTTATCAAATGTTAATCAAAAGATTAACATTTCATTAAATTTTATAATTAGAAGATATAGAAATATGATAAAGCTTGAACAACAGAAGGCTCTTCAGAATTCTACAGATCATTCCACATCATTCTCCTAGGCAATGTCTGAAGCAAATCTCTCTTAACACTCTGGGTCCATGGTTTATAGAAAGACACGTATCTCTGCTGAAGCTCCCTTCTACAATATTCTTTTGGAAGTCTGGGGTTTCTTTACTTCTTTCAAGCCTCTTATATTCATGCTTCCTCGAACTTCAGACTTAGACCTGATTCTCTCTAGTTTCCAACATGTCTACTTTTCAGCTTATCTCCATGTTTGTGCTGAGTCCTCAGAAGCTGAAATTTATTCTGTCTTTCATTTTTCCTAGGAAATTTCTACTCAGCTTCCTCAGACTCCCTATTCCGTAGAGAAATTCTTCTGATCCCCCAAAACACACTGTTTTACATAGCATGTATATTATAGATTGTTTTAAAATTAAATATGTAGCTATCTGTTTCCCTTACTGAGGGCATGTCTTATTTTTGTATCTTTTGCTCCTAGCAAAGGGTCAGGCATGCAGAAAATAATACATTCTGAGTAAATGAATAAATGCACAACAAATTATAAAACTGTATAATAATAACATACCTTGTATTGCAGTTTAAAAACATGCAACGTATCAGGGAAATATGCTTTCAATAAAAAGGTAAATATGAGTATTAAAAAATTGCAGCCATCACCTAAAAGAAATGCATATTTACACGACTTGAAAATGGCAAGGAAGAAAAATAGTTAAAGTATTTCTACAGAATAGGTTTGTTTTACTTACACATTTATGTGCTCATTTTGTTAACAAATTTTTCTTTTAACACATATGTGTCAGGCACTATGAATGCAAATATATATAATGTCTTAATATCTTTTAATAACATATTCATTTTTATAATATCTGATCATTCTACCTAGCAGAGTCAATCACTAAAAAAAAAAAAAAATGCTTCCAAAATTTTTATGCTAACCAATTACTTACAAAGATTTAAAGCCAGACATGGTATGAAGCCCTCAGCAATGGGTTCATAGGCCTAACCCAGTCTACGTTTATATCTAAAAGCTCCACAAGTAGCAAGTCCAGAGATGTTTGCAGTGTGTTTAAGACTCAAATTAAATATCAATTTATGTTCAATATACTCCGAAAAAAAAATTTAAATTTAATCATGTATCAAATAGATTTAAATAAACATAATAGTTTTAGAAATCATCATAATTACTAAACCTCAAATACACAGAAAATAAATTTATTCAAAATATTTCAGTCTCTCAGAGTTTGGGACACTGATGTTTTACTGAAGAAATTAACCATGAAATCTGTATTTAACTGTTGATATTTGCGTTGCATATACAGAACATTACTAGCAGTGAATCTACAATATAAAAATACCACAAAACACTAGCATGAGACATTCCTTATTGCAGACAAAATCTCTTCTTCAATCCTAAAATGTTCTAAGAATCTGTGCCGGGATTCCCTAACTCATTGCAATTTTGCAGCAATACAAGTTACTAAAGAATTAAAAGAGTATACTTTATTTCCTTAAGTTTTATAAAATCAAGATTGCTTAACGCTATTATTTACTATCAACATCAAACCTTCCAGTTTATTTGAGGTTTATTGAACTCACTCGTATGTCCTAAACAAATCAGTAATTTATTTAGCAGCTCACCTCTGGTTTAACAAAATAAAACATAAAAGATAGAATGCTAGAATTTTATATGAGTTTTAATTTTGATTTTGAATAGTTTACCATCTAATTAGAAAAGAAACTATCATAAGGTAACAAAAGTATTTACTACCATGGACAGATTTATAATAAACAAGAGTTTAATGAAACCACATGTTCAAAATGCCTAAAGACTAAGAAGTTTCTACAATGGAAAATATAATAAATCTGTACATAAGACAGCAAAAGAATTGTAGATATACTAAAAATTACAGAATGAAGGTTATACATCTACTGTATTAAGGTCATGTGTAACAGTTTTCAGGGATAGAACATTATCCCATGGCATTTCTGAGGTATTTTCACTTTGTGAGAAATGAAAGGACATTTAAGTTTTAGGGGTCATGTTGTTATTTTTTAATTCTGACTCTAAAAACATCATAATACTTTTCTTTTTAATAAAACTACTTGGTTATGCTTGTTTGCATATTACCTCATGAATCTTGAGGCAGAAAAACATCAGAATGGTAGAATTATAAGATTCATAAGAAACTATAGGATACATTCAATACTTCATATAAACATAAACATGAGATGTTTTAAAATTAAAAGCGGCACCGCTTTTCAAAGAAAATTGTGGATTTTTTTTTAAAGGCTACTACTTTGCCCCAATACTATAAGGTCAAAGTAAGACTTGTTAATGTATATTTAAAAGAGTCAAGAGGGGAGGCAGAAGCTTCTGTCTTCACTTTTTCTCTTGAAATCCAACTCACCCTTTTCGCTCTAAACAGTTCATATTCTCTTACTTTCCAGGAAGTTTTCTTTTTCTTCCTTTCCTTGGGGTATCTAACTCATTTGTGCAATTCACAATTCTTGGAGTATCAATTCCTTACAGAAACCACTTCTCTGAGGTCTTGCAGGTTGTCCTTCAACTAAGAACTTTGGAGGAACAGAGGCAGAAGAGGAGGAAAAAGTGAGGCAGCTTCGACAGCTACCAAAGTACCAAGAACTCGTCACTACAGAGGATGCAGCCAGAGCCATGCTATCCCGTGTTAAACACGGATGAGAGAAAAGGAGTCCGATTTTCTCTACGTGCATTATTTGTGACTTTCAGGAACTCTGGCTATACTGCACATGAAAAAAAAAGCAAGGCACACCTGAACTGATTTTTTCTTTAAAAAATATATGCTATATTTGTGACAACATAATAGAATGTTAATGTCAAATCTTCTGGTTTCCCTCTATGCATGCATTATTTAAACCAAATACAAAAAATAATATATATATATGCAATGTTTTAAGCTTATTGGCAGCAGAAATCATGCTTTTTGTACTTCAGTATTCTTCCTTAATCCACGTGGTATCTTCATCAATGTTTAAGACATTCTAATCTCAAGATATATGTAAGTATGCTTATGTATGAATTCATATCATAGGGAAAATTATATTTATTCTTAATAATTCTCGTAGTTCAAGAAAGAGTGGATATTGTTCGCCAGTGAGTGCTTTGTTGGTACAGCAGGGTGAAAAGGCTAGAAATATACATGATTGGAGAAATAATAAAGAGCTATATTGCTCTGATTTCAGAAGGAGGAGAGAGTCTTGAGGAGAGCATTTGTTGACATTCAGTCGAGAAGAATGAGATACATGAAAATTAAAGAGACCGCATGGGTAAGGACGGAAGGCACAGAGAATGAAGACACCTGTCAGGCGGAAGCTCAGGAAAGGGTCTGGATAAACAAAGCACGCGATGAAGACTTCATCAAGTTCCCTGCCATGTGGTTGGTAACATGCCCTTTCTCCTTTCCCATCCCAAGAAACCGTCATTAAAATCTCCACTATTCATTTGTGCTTGGTAAATGAATTTGCCTTAGGAGGGTAAGGGTATGGGATCCGAGCTGTGCTTCAGAAGTGAAAAGCAGACTCTGCAAGCAAATACTGCCAGTATCTTTCGAGTTTCATCCAATGCTAGAATTACCTCCATGATGTTTCTGCAATGTAGATATCTAGATGCTATTTGACATCATCTCTGACAAAACAGACATAAAAGCTCTCCACCTCCAAAAGTGTTCGTTTCTCTGGCAAAAAGCTCTTATACATTAAAAAAATAAAACCTTTCATATATTTAAGATTTGGCTTCTTGCAGCTACCTCCTAATTTACTCTCTATAATTAGAAAAATATACTTCAACTTTTAAAAAATATATTAAGGTAATTAGTATGGCCATCAAGTCTTCAGAATTTATAAAAATAGTTTTGATTTTTTCAGTTTTGATCAGTAATCCACAGCATGAGTACTTGAGAAACAGAAAAGTATACAATTGTTTTATTAATTAGCCAAATAGATTCACTCTATCCAACAATAGCAATACCACTTTGAAGTGGATAAATTGTGAAATAGTTCTAAATTATTACTACTGGAAAACGTGAGTACAGGTACACAGGAGGTGATATATCTTCCAGGTCTTGCCCAGTGAAATGTATGTTTCAGCTTTGACCTTAAAACAGAAGGCTCTCATCAAATCAAAATTAATAGAAAATAGCCTTCAACATTGTCCAAAACCCAGAGACTCAATGCAGAGTAGATAATAACTTCAGGATCACACAGAATAAAAATAAGACTTTTTAGAGAAATAAAAATCGGAGCGGACCAGTATCTCTGAAGACAGTTTAGGCTTTGGAGCAGCTAACGCAATCGCTACCTGGGCTCGGGCGTGTTACTTCATAACCCTAAGCTTGCTTTTTCATCTAGAAACAGGAACAAATATGTTGATATCTACCAGGTAGCACTGTTGTATTAAATGAGAAAATATAAAGCACATTTTAAAATTATTAAAAAATGTTTTACAAATTCCTGTTTCCATTTGATCATAATATCCAGCATAATTATCTATTTCATGAACTAAACTCTGAGCTTCTGGGGCATAGGAACCTGTCATATTCATAAATCTGTAAGACTGTTATTAAGCATTTCTTGAACAAAATACATTTGGGGTACCTATATACAAGGTTCTAGAGTTTTCTGCAATTAGAAAAAAAACTGTTTTAATCAGCTATGTACCAGTCAGGCAGTAAAAGCATAAGACTCACAAAATGAAATTACATATTAATATGAATTAAATCATATTCAACCATACCTAGTCTAATAATTTCTTGTCAACTCCTTAATGAAGATTAATGAGAAATCTATCTATTAGACTGCACTGAACCTTAAAGGTTAAAGATCATGGTTTGCCATTCTTTTTCTCCTCTGCCTTGAGAACCAGTAATATCCCAGAGAGAACCACTAAGCCAGACTGGGTGCTCAAGTGCAGATGAAACGGAGCAAAGGAAAAGCCAGTCAACGTCAAACAGTAAGAGAAGAAATAAACTTTGCTATATTGAGCAACTGAGACTTCAGGGCTGCCTGTTTCCAAAGCATCACTTACCCTAGGCTAAAAGAATAGCCCAACTTCACAATGTGATTTCTATATACTTGTGTATAACTAAGTTTAATTTTGCAGAAAATGTCTATAGTTTTCATTCCACATTGTGAAGTCACCCATTTAATCCTGGTTCTTCAGATATTGTCATGAAGCATTTTTTTAACCCTCCAGATACTGCCAAACAAACCACACCCAATTCTTGCTAACCAGATTTCAGTATGTGATATGGGTGTTGGGTGAGGGTCGTATTAATGGTTTTCTTGAAGAATGTGTTTTAACAAGATTTTGTTTCCCCTTGATATGTTAACAATGGCAATAATGTACTGTTACATTTATGCCTTGTTTCTGAGATGAGTAAAGGGGGTTTTATAGATATTCAAAAGGAAAAAAATCACCAAAGAATTTAAATTTATATTCCTTTTAGTTATGACTTCTAGAATCATTCAATATAGCATTTATTAAGTTTTGATGAATATTTATTCAATTAATTAAAAGATCTATGTTAGTCTTATTAACCTCCATTCCCTTACTTCAAAGTGAATGCCTGGCATTTTGTTCTGTTAGTAATATGCAAGACCAAAGTCATTTTGGACTAAAAAATAACTAAGAAGCACATACACATACAGTAATTCAAATCAGCACAGCACACTGCATTATATGATAGAGACAGGTGGAAAATTCTGGTTATCTTATAAAAAGTATGATTTTCTAAATAAAAAATAAAAATAAAGCATATTTTACACAATTGTTTTAAACAGTTTTATGTTTCTTGAATGACACAGAGAACTTAAATTTTTATGGTACCTCTGAGATATTTCATAAATATTATTAATCTTTGTAAGAATGTAGTAGTGCCAGTAACCAGAATGTGCCCTGAACTGAATGATTAAAAAGCAAAATAAAAACTATAAAAATAAAACCTTGCTATGTGGCAATTACTAACAAGTTTCCATAAATATTTAGAGATTTAAATGACTTATACTTTTAAGACAGTCCCCAGTGGGAGATGTGTTACTTCCAGAATGTTGGCATTTTAATGTATATATAGCTGTAGTTTTCAAAATTTCTTATTTTTCTCAGAGACCTATCTTGTCTGGTCCATAAATATACAAAAAGAAACTTGTTTCATTTCTCTTCTCAATGTCACTGAAGTAACATCAGCCAAGAATTGGATGAAATGCTCTGGTGAGGAATCTTAGATGAAATCATTCAGTGAATTGTCTGATATTTCACCAGGATTCGATTTTATTCCTCAGGATAAATCCAAATGAGCACAGAAATCTCCTAGTATTAGAAACTTTTCCCTGGGGCAGTTCTACAATATCTGCATATTACCACTTTATTGCAGAACGAGAAGTTACACAAACTATTGAATTACTGTGAAACATACTTGTGTGATTTTTACTGGCACTCCCCTAATTTTAAAAGGGAAAAAATGTCATTACAAAATATTTTAATGATCAAAATAAATAGAATTTAACCAAAAAAATTTGAGAATATCTTAAAGAAATCAATGGTGCCACAGAATAAATGAAAAATCTTTCTCTATACTTCACAGGATCATCCAATTTCTCATAGAGTCTTCTTGATTAACCTAACACACATGAAAGAAATCAGGCTGCCTTGCTCAGTGACCCACACACTGATAACTGACAAATGCCAACATACTTCCCACGGTCTGGTATTTGTTAGGTCATGTATGTTCACGCTATTATTCACTTTTCCATTTTAGTTATGTTTTTCCTCCATCCCATGTTTTTTTTT
>NW_016107562.1:428441-454168 GCF_001604975.1 Cebus imitator
AACAAGAGCAAAACTCCATCTCAAAAAAAAAAAAAAAAAAGATTAATTTAATAGGCCAGGCATGGTGGCTCACACTTGTAATCCCAGTACTTTGGGAGGGCAAGGCAAACTGATCACCTGTGGTCAGGAGTTTGAGACCAGCCTGGCCATGATGGTGAGATACCATTCTCTCATAAAAATACAAAAATTAGCAATGCATGGTGGCACATACCTGTAATCCCAGCTACTTGGGAGGCTGAGGTAGGAGAATCACTTGAACCTGGGAGGCAGAGGTTAACAGTGAGCAGAGATCATACTACTGCACACCAGCCTGGGCGACAACAGCGAGTCTCCATCTCTAAATAAATAAATAAGCAAATGGGCATTTGTTAACTCTGGATTTGCTGTTTTGGTTATGACTTTTTTTTTTTTGTAGACAAGAGGCTCACTCTGTCGCCAGGCTGGAGTGCAGTGGCGCGATCCCGGCTCACTGCAACTTGTTTTCCGGTTTCAAGCAATTCTCCTGCCTCCCTAGTAGCTGGGACAACAGGCACGCACCACCACGCCCGGCTAATTTTTTGTACTTTTAGTAGAGATGGGGTTTCACCATGTTGGCAAGGATGGTCTCGATTTCTTGACCTTGTGATCCACCCGCCTCGGCCTCCCAAAGTGCTGGGATTACAGGCGTGAGCCACTGCGCCCGGCCAGTTATGACTTTAAATAGAAAATTAAATGCTTGACCCTTATATCAAATTAAACTGGCTAGCTTTAAACAGACTTAGTTTTTTCAAATTACATGTTCAGTCTAGAAAAAAGACAGAGATGTGTGACAAAATACAAAGTGAAAGGACACTTCTTACCTTTCTGTTTTTTGAGAGGCACAATATAGGATATGCTGGTAAGTGAGCAGGCTCGAACCAAACTGGATTGAAAATATCGCTTGGGTACTTACTAGCCATGAACTGCAACAATTAATCTGTTTGAATTTGTATGTAAAATAGGGATAAAAACTAGAGTAATTAGAGTTAATTAATTCTATGTAAAATAGGGATAAAAACTAGAGTAATGAGTTAATACATCTAATGTCATTAGAGCAGTGCTTGGCACAGTCAGTGCTCAATTAATATTATTAAACTCCATGTATGTGGATACAAACATAGAGATGCAAAATAAAGACAATTACATATATGTTGAAAAAGGTATTCCAAAACTCCATATGGCTATAAGGACATTACATATTCAAGTTTGAATGGCTGCCTGTTCCACTGTATAACCTACACCAGAAACTGACACACTAGGTCTCAAGTAACCTGATCCTTTGTTCTTTGACATCTGGCGAGTACTTCATTCAGCACAGGTCCTTTGGGAAGGCTGCTCCTCCCATCATCATCATATACTGCATTATTTAAAATTATCTATTTCAAGTAACGATACACAATGAGATTTCAGTGCATTCTCAGCCCATGCTGCTTTATTGCTAGAAAATATATATACACAGGTGCAGAGTTTCCAGCTCTTTTAACCGTTCCTTTTTACATCAAAGAATTACATTTCTTCTTCAAAAACCCCAAAGATGCATAGATTGAAATCAAGCTGCATTTTGTAATACTTTGAATAATATTAAATGAAATTCTTTTTAACATTATACACCAGTGGTGCAATAGAGAATATGAAGGACAGCACGTAAACACAGTGAGCAGCTCATATTCTTACAAGACAGTAAGTAAAGTATAACATGAAGGACAGTCTAGGAGAATCTTTCTGGTTATAAGAGATTAGTGGTTTTATGAAAAATGCCAAGACTGTTACTGTTTAAGGATTGATGATAATGTATTACCAGAATACCTTTCTTACCCCTAGGAGAAAAATATTTTTTCATCCCATGTTTTTTTTGTTTTGTTTTTTAGTATGTATACATTCATCTCAGTTTTACTATCTGGGATAACTCAGAATATAACCACAGAGATTTCATTTTATTTTTATAATGTTTTACACCCACATGTTGTGTTGTGTTTTCTTTTACTGTGGATGAAATTAAGGCAGGATTCCTACAGAATTAGAGGGAGGCATGCTGCATCAGAATTCCCTGGCCAGGAAGGAACTTTTTCCAACTCCATACACCTCCCTCAGAATCTGATTCACTTCCCTGAGACAGTGTCATTTCCTTCCTTTCTCCTACTAGAAATTCCTGCCATGGAGATTCAGTTTCACTGATGGCCATGTGTCACATGCTCATGTGCTGGGTTAGAAACAATGACTGAGGACCACAGCTCAAAGGAAAACTCACGGCCCCTCCTCACCCACCCTGTCCACCAGGCAACACTCTCTCTTTAAGGAGAAAAAGTGCTGCTGTGGTTGAATAGGTTTTAAAACTTTAAATGGGTCACCACGAGTAATTAATCACCATGGGTACTTAACAGTCACAGTTCATTTCTAATAATTGGCACTCTTCAGATATTTACCCAGCAAGGTGCATCAGTCCTGAATTGTGAAGGCAACTGCCTGAAGAGCCACCTCTTCCCCCCCATCTTTCATCTAAGGGACACCTGGCATAGGTGGTGTGCTCAGCATGTAGGCAAAGGTATCCTGATTTCTTCTGCTTGTCATATAAATACTTGAACTCTGCACACATCAAAGTGGTCATATCCAGGTGTGAAATTTAGGTTAAAAAGACAGCAAGAAAAATCAAGTTCTTCAGCCTGCCTTACTTCTAGGCTACCAAGGTTAGATATTTCTCTTCTCCCTAAGAGCTGAGAACGAGCTCATCTGAGAGTGAGCTGCCGTAAGCCTTTCCCCAAGCGTCCTCATTTATGAACTCTAACTTTAGAATCTCCAGGAAAAGTATTTTTCCACTTATTTATATAAAGGACATACTATTTTTCACTTGTGCATGCAGTCTAGGATTACAACTAGTAAGGCCCAACTAGAATCTTTTAAAATCAAAGGCTACATCTGATACAATAACTAATTCATTATATGAACCTAAATAACAATGACAACTAATATAACGATGAATGTGAATAAAATAGAAGAAAAGAAATACAAAATTCATCTATTATTTATACTGGTTAATATTTTTAAAAAGCTATTCCTCGTCAAAACTTCCTATCTACATGGTTTTGCTCTGAACTGGAAACAAGGGCCACATCTTATTCTTTTTTGTATCCTAACAGCATGTAATACTTAGGAATAAAAATGCCAAGTCCTTATTGTTCACTGACTGTTCAACCACAAATGTAAGATATTTTGATTTATTCAACAAAAATTATTAAGGAAAGACAACACTTTCAGGGATCACTTCTACAGTTCATCACTAGACGAGTTTCTGTGAACGTGTGGAGCAGGGGTCCCCAAGCGCAGGGTGGCAGACCAGTACCTGTCCACAGCCGTTAGGAGCCAGGCTGCTTAGCACGGGGTGAATGGCAGGTAAGTGGGCATGACCGCCTGACCTTCCCTTGCTGTCCCATCAGCAGTGGCATTACAGTCTCACAGGAACTCAAACCCTACTGTGAACTGCATATGCAAAGGATCTAGGTTACGTGCTCCTTGTGAGAATCTAAAGCCTGATGAACTGAAGTGAAACAGTTTCTTCCCAAAACTATCCCCCACCCTGGTCCTTGGAAACATTGTCTTCTCACAAACCTGGTCGTTGGTGCCAAAAAGGCTGGGGACTAGAAGGAGGCACACAGCTCCCTCACCAGCCTGAAGCTGGCTCTTGGTGCTGCCACGCTGCAACTGCCATGTGCCGTGGATCGTGGATGATTCTTCTTTTCCTCCTCTGGGAGGAAGGGCAAGAGGGGAAGGATGCAGTCTGAGTGGTTTTCCTTACTTGTTAAAACAAAGTGTGTGTTAGTGTTCTGGTCACAAAGTTACAAATTATATTTACACAATTTGTACTTTTTTTTGTAATATTATCCACTTAAAGAATCTTGAATCTTGTGAAACGAATCTTTTCTACTAGGATATTGTAAAGAAACATCAAGTACAAAATTTAGTATATTCTTATAATATTTATACAGTTGAAATTGATAGAATAGCAAGCCACATTGATATTTAGAGGTAATAAGCTAGAGAGGCCAATCTTACATTTCACTTCATAGCTGCCGTTTGTTATTACATAAGGTACACAATATCCATTATTACATGTAACTGCGTAATTCCTTAAATTTATTTTGAAATAGATTATTTTACCAGATGTTCAGTTACAGATGTGAGTTTTTGTTATTCAGCAATGAACACATAACTTTTAGCTTTAAAAATACATGTGTATTTATTAAGAATTGTGCAGTCGATGTGCTTTTTTTAAGGTAGATAAATCCATATGAAGCTTCCATCTACCAGTAGCAGTAGACCTTACGTTATCCTCAGCTCAGTCTGAAACATTATTTGCCTTTTGTTAGCCTTTCTCCACTAGAGGTTCGTGTCCCCTAGAGGCCTTGCAAAAAGGTGAAAATTTCCCAGCAGCATTTTTACTCCTTTTGCTTTCATACAACTGACAAAGTCCACTGAAGTGGTATCTGACATGAAGGAAACAAAGAATAACGAGGAAATAGTAAATGTGAGAGTTAAGCAGTGAAATACAACAATGTAAATTTTCAGCATAACAAAAATTGGGTTGTCAGAATCCTGCTATAAGCTACTAGTGTATTTTGTATTCCATTTTTATAATAAATATTAAGTATCTCATATAGTGTAAAATTTTGGGTGACACACGTGTATATATATTTTTGTGTGTAACTACACACACCTAAGTGTATACAAATATATATATGAATTCACATATACATATATGCATACATCCTACTCTACAGAAAATTACCCTATTTTAGATAAAATCTATAGGATAAATTAAAGGTATTATAAACCACCTCTTTATATTTTCCAAAGAGACGGGCAGATCATATTGTATTTCTAGGACATTTTTTCTCCACAGGGATTCAGGTATTTGGGTATCCTACAACAATCTCAGTTATGCAAGTTCATTTCGAATCAGTACTTGATGAAGACACGGTGGTTCTGACGTGCTGCCAGTGGCATCCAGATTTTAGTGAACTAGAAGGTGTACCATGCTGACAACTGAGTCATAGCTGTACTCAGCTCAGATAAGGAACCCACAAATCCGCAGATCAAATGGTAAGCAGAAATCTTCTTTGCCAGTAATGAAGCCACAGGTATTGCATCACAAGAGAGAACGGAGTTTTATAAAATCAGAGATTTAAAGTGGAATCAACAGCTGTCAACGAGCAGCAAGGTAAGGAAACTAAGGGATTAAAACCACCAGTTAAAAGCACCTGATTGAGAGTCTGGCATTTTTTAAGCAAGGTATGTTATAATCAACCTAAAAGTCCATGTTTAAAATTAGGCAGGTTTTACAGAGAGCAAAATACATAGAGCAAAACATCAGAACAGCAGATCACTCATTTTCATGTAGCAGCAGTTAGTGGATATTAACGAAACAGAAGGGAGTCAAATTACAAGGACATTATCTTTTTTAAAAATACACAATTTTTACTAGAAACATAAAACATGAACACAATAAAAATGTGAAGTAGGGCCAGATAGTACAAGTGAAAAGCTAAAGTCTCACTAGAGGTAAGATTTGAGATTCATCTTTACTTGTCCACAAAAGCCACTGTTATCCCGACTTCAGCTACTGAATGGAGATGTCATCTCACACACACAAATAGACACAGGTTTGTGTTCCTGGACTATTCTGCTCTGCTGAGTCACTATCTGCACCAGTGCCAAAGATCCTATAGCTTTAAAATATACTTCAACATTTGATAAGAACATTCTCTGCCTGCATTACTTGTCTTTTTCATAACTTTCCAGCCACTTTTATATATACATTTTCAGTTAAACTTTGATTATTTTTTTTTAAAAAAATTCTATTTGGAAATGTTACTGATATTGTAGTGACACTACAGACTTTATCAACTTAGGGAGAATACGTATCTTCATAATCTCTCTCTCCCAAAATTGAATTTAACCTTGGGAGTAGGATAGAGTAGGAAAGGAACTGTATGTGGAAGGCAGGTAATTAAAATGGCCCATAACATTATATGTCATCAAAATAAAATGTCACATTTCTCACAGCCATCCTGAAAAGGATGAGCTATTTATTTACAGCTCAATAAATAAGCACTGATTATAATATTATTCCAGTGACAAAACATGTTGGCCTCTTCTGATAAAAATTACATAACCAATAAATGTCTTTCTTTAGCACAATCCTCAACATTCCAAAATTCTGTATCTAGAAATCAATGATTTCATAACGACATTACACAAAGGAAAGGGAATTACTTGATATCAGACACAAAACAGTCCTAGCATAAAATTAGAGGATGGAATTATGGAAGGTCCTACTATACATTAAAATATATTTGAATTTTTTGTTTTATTTTTGAGACAGGGTCTCACTCTATTGCCCAGTGTGGGGGTTCAGTAAGAGTGGCAGAAAGAGTTGTAAGAGAAATTATTTTAAGAAGTTATAGAAAATAGTCACAGACCTTCTTGGAAGGCTGGAAGGTTTTGTAAAAAGCCTCAGGGTAAAGTTATGGCTGAAGGCAGCCTAATCCTCTTTGAGCTAATAGCAAGAATAAATAACAAAGGAATGTAAGAGTTTATGTAAATCAGTTGTTTACTCATGTGGTCTTAAGACTAACCTTTGACTATCCACAGATGCATGATTGCTTTCCACTGGGTGTAGGGAGGTGACCAGATTTATCACCTACAAATGGTGTTTGCTTTAGGCAACAGAACCTGGCCTTGAATCATTATCCATATGTGTGTTGACTCAGAGCCTCTGTTATTAAATCTATACTTAATAAATGCCCTGAGTGCCAGCTGGTCAGGGCCAAATGGCTGCTATCTGTTTCAGCAGTGTCTGTAAGTGGCCACAGACCCCCAGCCCACTCTTTGACTAGAGATTTCTGTTTGAGTACATTTGTTCATCCATCACTGGGTCAGGACCTTGACAGCCCAGAATGGAGTGCAGTGGCACTGTCTCAGCTTATTTCAGCCGCCGTCTCCCAGGCTAAAGCTATTCTCTCATCTCAGCCTCTCAAGTACCTGAGACTACAAGCATATGCAACCATATACAGCTGATTTTTAAATTTATATAATTTTGGTAGAGATGGGATTTTGATATGTTGCCCAGGCTGATCTTGAACTCCTGGGCTCAAGCAATTCACCTGTCCCAGCCTCCCAAAGTGCTGGGCTTACAGGTATGAGCCACTGCACCAAGCTAAAATATGTTTGTATCACAGTGTATGACCTGGGGTTTCAAATGCATGATATGTGTCTATCTATTAGCATAAAGAGGAAAAGCCACTTTCTTCCAAGTTGCAGGAGTCAATTATACATACAGAAGTAGATATTTTGTCTGACTGCTACAAGATGCTGTCCATCACGGTGACTTCCATAATGACATCAAGTAAAAATCCAAGCAGCAAAATAGAATACCTCTGGATTTAAAATCAGAAAATCAGGTTTCATGTTCTAGTTATTCAGCAAGCAACTTAAACTTTGTGAACCTCATCAACAAAGTGAGGATACTTATATTTAACACAGTTCCTGCGACATCATGAGATTATATGTTGAACTTACTGAGACATAAACCATTTTACTAAATACAAAATCATTTCAATTTATTATCATGTAAGCAGAATAGAATTTTGGTCAAAATCATATATAAATCATTTCTTAAAAGTTATTCTGTACCCAACAGATGCCAACTTACTTTACAACCTGGGAAGATATTTTGTTAACTGCCAACCTAGCGGATGTAAACAAGCCTCCAAATGGCCTTCTACTCAGACTCACAGAGTGAATAGCAAAACTAAGGGGGCCTGAGAATGAGCTCCAACTTTTTTCTTTGTAGAAATTCTACTGAAAAGTGGTAAGCGCATTTTAAATAGACTTAATTTTTTAGAGCAACTTTGTGAAGAAAATTGAGAGAAAGACACAGAGTTTCCACGCAGCGCCTGTCCCCACACACGCACAGCCTCTCCTACTATTGACATCCCCCAAAAGTGGTACTTTCTTTTAAACCACTGATGACTCTACATTGAAATATCATCATTCAAAGTCCATGGTTTACATTTAGGGTTCACTCCTGGTGTTGCACATTTCGTAGGTTTGCAGAAATGTATAATGGCACATGCCATCATTAAAGTAACACAAAGAAATCCTCTGTTTATTCATCCCTGATCCTAACTCTATCTCAATGCGCTTCATATGTTTTCGTAGCACAGGATTTTTATTTTGGGAAATCACTGCACTGCCTTTGTCTCCCCAACAGTGTGGCTCCTTCTTACTTGAAACCTCAGACAGCGTCATGGCTTTTACTAATCTAACTACAAGAAACACTGAAAAGCAGTGGAGCGATTTCAGGAAGCTTTTATTTTAATTACAAGTTTCAATACCTCTTTATCCACGCTTCTCATATTTAATCTCATCACCATAGTCATTTGGGTCACTTAAAAACCAACTCCCCAATCAGTTATAGCCACTAAAATATGTTCCTCAGCGCAATAGTTTCATGTGCCTTGCTAGTCTCCATAATAACAATCAACATATACAATCCATATTATGTGAAATTTGAAATTCTACTAAAGACAAATGCAATTTCTTTCTCAAGAAAGATTAAACTAGCTCATTTGCCGTATTTTAATCAGAATCAAGTACGTATGACATGCTGAGGCAAATCACTGCTGCTCAGGGGGTTGATGAAACACATTTCTTCCCACCTCAGATTGTTTGTTTTTTCAGTTCATTAGGAAGCTCTCAGGAACACTGCATCTATACTTGGTGTACTTTATTTGAAGCAGGGAATTAACACTTCACATTTCTTCAAGGTTGAGTAACAAAGATTTACAGAGTCCTCTCCCCACACTCCTTCTGCTCGTGTCGCCTAATCAAAATGTATTTCAGTTTGTCAGTCCAAGGCACTCTGCTGAGAATGTTTAACAAGGAAACTGAGAAGATAAATGTCAGCCCCATAGTACCCTCAAGAACACAAGACCCTCACAAGAAAAGCCACAGTGAGATCTATTGTGTGATAAAGCACATCAATGTGACGTTTTTCTATTTAAATAAACAGGTTATTAGGAGAGAATTAAATAATCATTGAAAAAAATATTCAACACTCACACTGTTTCATTTTTTTAAATTGGCCATTATGAATTCTAGAAAAAAAACTATTCTAATTTTTATTATACAAATATTCTGATTATTTGATAGAACATAATTTGATGTAATTATCTTTCCATAAACAGGACTAGAGGTTTGTGGTGAAACTTTTTTACTTGTACTTGTGGATTATAATTTAAAGTTTTTGTTGGTTTTGCTTTGCTTTTAACATTCAAATAGACATAGTAAAGCTTATTTTAGTAAGCTCATGCTTAAAGTACATGGTAGCAGTTTGTACTAGAAAGGTAATTATTGCTTTATTATAAAGCTATTATTAAATAATGCAAAAACAATGGGCGATTGGATTGAAAATAAGAATTCAAGATATATCAAACCAATAGAATTATAAAATTAAATAGCATTTAATCATCTCTTTAATAGAATTAGTTAATATAGTTAGAATCAAACAATTCTAGCCACAAATACAACAGTCTCATTCTTTGAGAAGAAAGCAAAAATTATTTAAAAATTTCATATCAGAAGATATAGCTACAACAGACATATACACAAGCAGGTAGAGAAGGATCTAGAAGTGACAAATGACAAACAGAACAGTGTACAAAACTGTAACATGAAAACCCCCTGGTTTAAAAAGTACAGGAAGGCCGGGTGTGGTGGCTCACACCTGTAATCCCAGCACTTTGGGAGGCCAAGGCAGGTGAACCATGAGGTCAAGAGATCAAGACCATCCGGCCAACATGGTGAAACCCCGTCTCTACTAAAAATACAAAAATTAGCTGGGCATGGTGGTATGTGCCTGTAGTCCCAGCTACTTGGGAGGCTGAGACAGGGGAACTGTTTGAACCTGGGAAGCAGAGGTTGCCGTGAGCTGTGATGGCACGACTGCACTCCAGCCTGGTGACAGGGCAAGACACTGTCTCAAAAAAAAAAAACAAAAGAAATGATGGTTTGGTATGACAACAGTGTTGACCTTGGAATACTGAAAATGTCCAGGTACAGTTGATTTGTCTCATAGNAAAAAAAAAAAAAAAAAGCACAGGATCTCATGTAATATAACCCTATATTCTTCAGTAAATTCTAATAATCACGCTGTCATAAGTTTTTAATTCAACAACCATCATCATCCATTGTTTTCTCCTTATACGTAGGATACTATAGCAGATGCTGGGAAAACAGTGACAAATGGTCCCTGTGTGTCCATAAGATTTACCACATTATAAGGATGACAAATGAGCAATCAAGGGCAACACAGCATCATAACCAGTGTGATGGTGGCCGTCCATGTTCTGTGGGAGCCTCAGTCAGAGAAAAGAGAAAGGGGAGGGCAGAGAAGTTTGTCTGCTCTTTTACATTTCAAAGGAAGTCCAAAAAGTTTTGCTATTTAGTAAGATGCCTCTAGATGTCTTATGGAAAAATGGAATTGCCATGTTTAAGACTGAAGACAGGATAAGACTAAAAATCCAGATTCACTAGAAAAGAACTAAATAATATTTTAATCTCAAAAAAGAACATAACAAATTCAAATTGCTATCGTAATTTTTAAAGCTTCCATGCTTAAATCGGCATCTAGAGCCTTTGGCTACCCAGAAGTAATTAGTAAAACCCAAATTTCCTAATTTTTTTTTTTCCTTTTGGAATAGTTTTAGATTTACGGAAAATTTGCAAATATAGTTCAGAGAGTCCCCATATACCCTTCACCCAGCTCTCCCTCTTAAGTGTGTCTCATGAAAAGAAATCAAATGTAGCTTTTCCAGTAGTTCTCTGGTGGCTCTGTTTCAGATGCCGGTGTTTTAGCAACTGCAGAAATTAAAGTGACCAGAGGAATCTCAGGTCAACAAAAGAGCAAAAGGAGAAAGGAAATCTCTAATGAAGGAGATCACTTTTTAAATGGATCTTCAGGCTGGACCCAGTGGCTCATGCCTGTAGCCCCAGCACTTTGGGAGGCCAAGGTGGGTGGATCACTGAGGTCAATAGTTGGAATCCAGCCTGGCCAACATGGTGAAACCATGTCTCTACTAAAAAAATACGAAAATTAGCCAGGCTTGGTGGGAGGCATCTGTAATCGCAGCTACTGGGGAGGCTGAGGCAGGAAAATCACTCCAACCCGGAGGCAGAGGTTGCAGTGATCTGATATCACACCACTGCACTCCAGCCTGGGTAACAGAGCAAGATCTTGTTTTAAAAAAGTAAAATTAAAAATAAAGGGATCTTCAGTGTAGCATCAATTGTTCAGATATTACTATAATTTAGCTGAATCAACTGATTCTAGTTCTATGTTATCCCTATTTCTATATTTTCCATCCTATATGCTTTTAACATTTTATAGTCTCCTTATTTTTATGCAATCAAGTAGAAATTCATGAGCTGACTCCGATTTTTCCACTGTGAATCTCAAAAAGTATACTCAGAAGCCTACAGAGATAAAATCTGAAGTTATATCAGTTATATAAACCAGAGAGGTCAAATAATGATGCTTTTGGATCCAAAAATGTCACCAGCAAGCAGTTAAGAGTTTGATTATATAAGATCTTACATGTCTGGGCTTTAAAATATATATATATATATATATATATATATATATATATATATATCTCCATTTAGTTTGTATTCTAAATGGTTAGTTTAAAAAAAACTGAACAATTATAAAAATTAATATAACTGCTTTGGATTTGCTCTAATCAGTAAAGAAACACTTAAGCATTATGAAAGTTCCTGTCACAGTTCTGATTTGTATTTTTCTGCATTAATTAAAAATTGGTTTTAATCCAAGTATCAAAGATAATGAAGAAAAACAACACTTTAGAAAATTAATAACGTTGTTTAAGGAATCCTGTGGAAAACTTTTCTGAGATGTTATTTTGGATGTTTTTTCTAATTTTTTTCCAATAGAAAATAAACATGATGTGCACAAATTTTCAAAATTTAAAATGCATACATTATGGAAATATTTTTCAATATATGTGTATCACTCATCGAATTATTTAATAAAATAGGTCTACGTGACAATTTTTATGTTAGAAAATTGTATTCTTGACAATCAGCAAAGTCCAGACTTGGGAAAACAGAACAAATTACCTGGTGCAATGGTTAACTTTATGTGTCACCTTGAATGGGCTAAGGGATGTCAAGACAATTGCTAAAGCATTATTTCTGGTAGTTGTTTCTGGAAGAGACTAGAATTTGAAACAGTAGTCTGAGTTAAAACTATCTACTCTTACCCATGTGGACAGGTAGCCTCCAATCCCTTGAGGACCCAAATAAAAGAAAAACGGGGTAGAAAGGACAAATTCTGTCTTGCTGTGAGCTGGGACCCCTGTCTTCTCCTACTCTGGGATGTTGAAGCTCCTGGTTCTAGGGCCTTCTTCTAACTCCAGGGTTTATACCATTTCCCCCCACCTGCAACACATCACTCTCGGCATCCTCAGACCTTCAGATTTAGTCTAAAGAATAGTATCATCTACTTTTCTGGGTCTGAGCTTCTAGACAGGATATCATGGGACTTTCTGGCCTCCATAATCCCATAGACCAATTCCCATAATAAATCACCTCTTGTATCTATCTAATCTATCTACCTACCTACCTGCCTATCTCCTATTGTTTTAGTTTATCTGAAGAATTCTAACACACCTGGTTTTCTGAACAACTGAAAACAGAAAGAGGTAGAGGGAAAGAGGGGTACAGAAGACAGAAACTATACATTAAAAGATAGGCAAGAGATATAAGCAATCACAATGTATGGAGTTTATTTGAATCTCCATACAAACAACTTAACAGTTAAAAAACTTAACCAAGGAAAAGTGAACACTATCTGGATATGAAATAATATTAAGAAATCCTGAAGATGTGACATTAAAATGTAATAGTGGTAGCTTATGGTACTATGTATATTTTGCTTCTAGCATTTATTTACAAATGAAATTATATGTTTACTGGTATTTTCATAAAAATAATTTGGAGACAGCAACGTGTAGGTGTAAGTATTGATAATCCTGGCTATGAATTTAAAATATTTGATACTACTGATGAAACATGAAGTTTGCTCTATCTCCTGTACTTTTTAAAAAGATTTGAAATTGTCTAAAATGCGTATTTAAAAAATGTATTCTAGTACTAGTTCTTTGACTAGACATAAAACAATCAAAAAAAATCAGTCAATGCCTTTTGTGCTTTGTTTCCTCTTTGGTGAAACAATGGATAAAATCGAGTTTAATTGACATTCATTCAACAAATATTTACTATAATATTCATTCCAGCTCCAAACAATGTAATTTTCAATTTCTCCCAGTCCGCTGCAATTGCTATTAAAAAATAGTTCCATCACCCACTAACTCTACAATGTCATTTTAAGAATCACTGAATTCATTAACTATTTATTCATTCACTTAGTGCCAGTCAACATGCTAGAAATGGATTTAAAAAATTAAAGGCATCGAATTTTGGCGTTATTGTCAAGTCATGTATAAAATTAATACAATTAATGCAGTAAAGTGAAACTCATAAATAAATTATGTAAGTTAAACTGGCTTTGGTTTTCTGATGTATAAACACAAGATTTTAGACAACCCCCTTTTCCCTCCCCAAAAAGCCTCATTCAGAAGAACTCTTCTTTACTAGAAAGAGGAAAATTCTCATTCATGTTGACCAAGGAAGCAAGGGCCAGAAGAATACCTCTCATCCTTAGGGCAAGTTTCAGGAAGGAGTTTGAGGATAGAGAGATTCAATAACTAGGTCTTTGCTCTTTCACTCTCCCTTTTTCCCTTTTAGAAAAATGCAAGACGTAACAGCAAGGAAAATTACAGAACAAACTAAGGGAGAAATGGTGCTAAAGATATAAGGCATGATTATAACATGGCTCTTTCTAGTCCCACAGCCAGTCAGTGCTTTAAGTCTTCAGCGATTAGAAACAGGCAAACAGTAGTGACCATGACCCAGCCTGGACAGAACAGACCTGAGTCTCTGTCTCCACTGATGAAACAAGGGCTCCCTGAGCTTGTTCACACCAGGCATTTAATTAAGACAGACACAGTATCACCTTCTAAAACCCAGGGAATATGGACAAAACAGTGTTGATATGCCCTTACTGTCTTCCCTGTCTCTTTCCCCTACTAAACTGATTCAACCCAAATATAAAAACTTTAAAATGTTTGGTTTACATAGTTTATCTCAAATCACTGCTTGTACACAATAATAGTCACTGATTTTTTAGACCTTGTTGAAATGCAAAACATTCTGTTAGGAAAACCAAGAGACATTACATCATCTTTCATAAAGCTGGCTTTCTTTTTTCTATTTTAAGAAATGTTTCTTTACAATGTCATGCCTTTTGGGTGGAGACAGACAGATATAAGTAGACGCCTTATTGAAAGCCGAGTATGACAAACTCAGATTTCAAGAACTTGAGAGAGATATTAAAATGCAAATATCACAGACTCAAATTTACAGGTGCATCAGTAGTTGAATCTTCTAGTAACTATATTCATCTAAACCTTTATGGATTATTTTTCTTCTCCTGGTGCACTGAAGGCTCCTGCATTTATGGATATTTCAGTATGTATTATTCTTGACACTAATATTGTTAGAAAATTGTGATGATTTTTTTAAAGCTTCCTTTGCCAGAGTAACAATAATTGATTTCTATTTTATTACTGTGTTTAAGGCATAGAATTACAAATAAATATATTGTGACTATTAATTTTTATTTTAAATATTTCAAATGCTTGCCACTGATCTAATCCTGTTCAGATCAGCTTCCCTTGACCCCCCAGATTCTACCAAATTTTCCTATTATTCTTTTCTATTAATCTCTGCCCTGCATTCATCCCAGTCACACCTTTTGCCTGGGCTCCTGATTATTTAATGTCTTGCTATTTCATTATTAATGCATATTTAATACTTTCCGAGATGAATCATTTATTCATATGTAGAGCTGGACTGAGAGAACGGAATCTGGTCACTTTGGAGCATATAGCCAGAACTGGTTTCCTAAATCCACAGCCACAGAACCCTCACAGGGTTGTAATTTCTTTCTCTTCATCGGTGGTTCTCCTATGTTACCGTGTATCAGAATCACTTGGAGGGCTTGTTGAATCACAGACTGCTGGCCTGACTGTCTGGATTTCTAATATTCTCAGTTGAAGCTTGTGTTGCTAGTCAGGTCCACACCTGGATGAAGCACTATGATTATTACGACTCTCAGTTACTTCCACACAATATATAATTCTATTTTTTCCTATATCTGGAAGAATTCAACAGATTCTTGCCAAAAATGGCCACATCCCATTAAAAATAGTAAGCAATAATAATGCTCTATGTAATTTTATTCCATGTCAAACGGCACTTACTTTTACAGGTATTGACATGGTTCATAGAGGTAAACGCAAAAAATTACCTATATTTTGTTATGTTTCCACATTTCCTATTAAATAGGTTCTGTGTTGTTTTATTGATAAACGAACTAGAGATAAGACAGAGTAAGAGAGTTGCCCGAGGTAAATCAGCTAATAAATGAAGCTAGGACTTAATCCTAGGATTTGCACAGACGACTCTCCCTATAGTCCCCTCCTACTCAAAGTACAGCCTCACCCCAGCAGCACTGTCCGCCCCAGCCTGGAAGCCTGACACAGACTCAGGTGCCATCTCAGACCTATTAAATCACAATCTGCATTTTTACCAAGATCCCCAGGGGATTCTAGGCATAGTAAAATTTGAAAAATACCATTCTACCTCCCTAAAACAAGTAGCTTTAGTGAACTTCTTTTGCCTATCAATTTTAGTGCCAGTTTTCACTTTGAGCACAATTCTGAAGCTTTCTCAGGTGTGTATGTAGTATCTTCCATGCCAAAACAGGCTCTTCTTTGCCATGTTAAGATTCTGTGTACATCTAGTTATTTGCAGACTGGAAATAAATGCTACTTAAGATCATTCTAATTTCAAAAAAGTTTTTAAAACACAAGGTCATGGTTTTAACAGTAGGTTATGAGATTTTGTTTTTGTTTTATTAAAGGTATTTCATTCCCCAAAGCACCTCACAAGGGGTATTCCATTAAGTTACAACCCAGTAACATCCTTTTGCTTATATTAAATTGAACGATATTCATAACTGTTATTTTTTTAGCACTTTACAGATTAGGTGTGATTGGATTAATTCCTATTTTCAAATAAAATCTTTCACCAAAGATCAGCCCAGTGAAACTGTTATTTTTTAATAATGCTATTTTTCAAGCTAAAATAGAGACTCCAGCTAAACAAAACTCTATCAATACTATGCCAGAAGTCTTGGAACGAGCATGAAGATCTACAAAATAAATTAAATTTTCTGTTGCCATCTCCGTCTCATGACCCGCCCTTTACTAAACCCTTCATCTAAAATTGCCACAAACGTTCTGTGACCGGGTCAGGGCACACTTGCTTGGGGGAACAAGACACATTAAGGAACGTTCAATATATCTCAGACATAAGGAGCAAGTGAAGCAAATGTAATATCCTGTCATAAGATGCAAGCATAATTTTCTGCTGTGCGTAGCTTTCATCCTCAATTGTCACCATGTGACTATCTTCACTGACACTCATCAGGAATGCTTTGACTAAATCACAGGAACTTATTTTTATTCAGTATTTGTTTTGCTTCTATCTACAGCAGTTCCCCATTATCTACAGTTTTCCTTTCCAGTTTCAGTTACCTGCAATCAATTGCAGTCCAAAAATTCTTAAGTAGAAAGTTCCAGAAATAATCAATTTATAAAATTTAAATTGAACACTGTTCTGAGTAGCATGATGAAATTTCTCATCATTCTGCTCCATCCTGCCCCAGACATGAATTCTCCTTTCGCCCAGCACATCCATGCCCTATATGCTCTCCACCCATTCGTTACCTAGTGGCCATCTCAATCATCACATCGACTACCTCAGTATTAGAACCACAGTGCTTGCATTCAAGCCATCCTTATTTCACTTAGTGCTGGCATCGAAGCACAAGAATAGCGATGCTGGCAATTCAGATATACCAAAGAAAATATGTAAAGTGCTTCTGTTATGTGAAAAGGTGAAAGTTCTTGACTTAATAATGAAAAAAATGTAGGCTAAAGCTTGCTAAGATCTACAGAAAGAACATACCTTCTATCTGTGAAACTAAGGAGAGGAAAAGAAATGTGTGCTAGTTTTGCTGTTACACTCCAAACTGCACAAGTTACAGCTACAGCCTCAGTGCATGGTAAGTGCTTAGTTAAGATGGGAAAGCGCATTAAATTTGTGGGTGGAAGGCATGAACAGAAAATGTGTCCTAATTGACAGCAATGCATTGTGTCAGAAAGCAATGAACCTATACAAAGACTTCAGCAAGAGACCCCTGAAGCAAATGACACCAAGATACTTACTGCAAGTAAGAGATAGTGACACAGATTCAGGAATAGGTTTGGACTGAAAAATATTAACATTAGTGGACAGCCTATGTTTTCCAATCAAGAAGCTGCTCCCTTATTTTCAGCTGTGTCGAAGCAGTTGACTAAGGAGAAAAAAATACCACCTGAATCAAGTCTTCCATTGTGAGGAAACTGGGCTTTTCCTCAGAAGATGCCCAACAGAGCCTCCATTCAAAGGAGTGCAAAGGAAATACCAGCGCACCAGATATGGAAGGACAGATTAATGCTGGTACTATGAGGCTGAAAGGCATGTGATAACACAGTATGCATTATACAGGGTAAAGAATTCATGTACTCTAGAAAAAAAACAAACAAAAGCTGTCTGCCCATGTTCCAGCATTATAATCAGAAACCCTGGATGACAGCCATCTCATTTATCAAACGGTTTCACCAAGGCTTTATCCCAGATGTGAAAAAATACTTGGACGAGGAAGGGTTGGAATCTGAAGTCTTATTAATACTAGACAATGCACCTGGCCATCCTTAACCTGCTTGCTGTGAAAACGAAAATGTCAAGGTTGGATTTTTACCTTCAACTATAACTTCCTCTCAGTTCAGTCCCTTGACCAGAGCATCACTGAGGCTGTCAAGGTCACATGTACCTACCCATTTTGTGATTGCATTTGACCCACAGTTGATACAGACCCTAATTCTGGAAGTAATATAGTGCTAGAAATCACTCACTATTGCTTAGGCAATAGCATTCATCAAAGCTGCAATCTTTGAGTTAAAATCAAACTCTTAAGCGCCTGCTGGAAGAACTTATGGAGTGAAGTAAGGAACGATTTTAAAGACTGCCCAGGGATCAGTAGAAGAGTGCAGCCAGACAAGTTGGTGGAGTAGGATTTGCCAACATGCTTGATGAAGAAATGAAAGAACAGGCTGAAGGCCATTGAGAAATTTTTTTAAATATATACATAAGGAAGTGGAAAACCTTGTTGAATCATCTACAGAGGAAGAGAAAGATAAAAGGAAACTGAAGCAGAAACTGCTAGCAATGTGGACATTATGATAATACGCCGAAGTGTTTCGAGTTGTGCAGACATTAAAGGACAAAATTATGGAAGAAGATTCTTCAATGGAAGGCAGCATTAGTCACAACCTCTGCAGCAATACTTTAATGAAATGAAAGGAGACAGCAACTTCTGATTACAATGTTCTTCCAAAACATTCTTGCCAAAACCTCTTTCAACTATAAAGGATAAGCAACCATCAACATCATCTGTCTCACCATGATTCCTTGGGTTCAAATCCCACCTCTGTCCAGCTGTGTGATCTTGAATACATTATTAGAATATTTCTTAGTTTTCACATCTTTAAAAATTAAAATAGTACCTACTTTATACAATTAATAGGATTCAAAATGATAAACCATAACATTCCATGTATGAAAACTTAAAATTTGATTTTCAGTCCTAATATCTTTGCTAAGATTCATCATGATTACAGCTTGATTTTCCATAAAAGCCAAAACTAGTACAGAGCGCTTGCCAAATTTACCATATCACATGAGCCCTTGGAACTCAGCAGGTAAGTGCCAAATTGCCTATTAATGACTCTGAACTTACTCAAGGTCAACAGGAAAACTAAAGCACAGCAACTGGCAAGCCTGGCTTCATTATTCATGGCATTTCTGCTGAATCATTAGCTCCTTGCTGGCACATCCAGCAGTCTTATGCCAGGTGTCCCAGTAAGCTGGATTTTTGCTGCACCCTAGGCATTCAGTGAGCCAGAGTCGATAGAAGGAAGACATGCAAAAAAAAAAAAAAAAATCAGATTAAAATATAAGCCTTTAGTATAAATTAACAAGACTTATTTCATAAGCCAAAGAAATAGAGCTCATGACAATATGGTTGAGAGGTTATATAGATACTGTCATGCAAGTACAGATATCGACACTGATACAGATGTAAATATAGATCAAATATGCTACACTGAATTAAATTTGGCAATAGAGCTTGCCTATAACCATTTTCATGAACTTTTTCTTGATAATACTGTTATTTAGATCAATAATAAAATCTCATGCATTCTTTTATCAGGACTATCAAGAGAAAGGAATCAAAGATAATAAATGAGGCTACAGGTAATCTGTAAATATTCCATTTGTGCTACTATAACAGAATACCACAGACTGCATAACTTACGAAGAATAAAAATGTGTTGGCTCACAGTTCTGGAGGCTGGGAAGTGCATTATCAAGGCAGGTTTGGCAATTCTGATCCTAGATGGTGCCTTGAATACTATATTCTCTAGAGGGAAGGAAGGCTTCATGTTTACGGGGCAAAAGAGCAAAGAAAAGAGTGCCCACTCCCGTAAGCCTTTTCTTATTACAGCATTAATTAATTCATGGTTTAATCACTTTTAAAGTCCCCACCCCTCAATACTGTTACCTTAGCAACTGAATTTCAACATGAGTTTTAGAATGTACAAAAGCATCCATACCATGGCAACAAAGGAGGAGTCAAGGAAGTTAAATACATAAGCTGTATCATGTGGGGTAACACGTCCTTCTGACAGTGTCACCAAAGATGTTTTGTGATGGGACAAGATGGCCATTCACCATGCTCATCTCAAAACGTTAGAAACATGCCCTGGACGCAATGGCTTCCTCTTAACAACGTGTGTACATAATACTCCTAATTTTACTTTAAATTATTTAATCAATTTATATTTTTAGTCTGTTTCTGGTTTTAACTACATGATGTAGGACCTTCAGACCTCAAACTTCTATCATTTTTTAAAAATTCCTAAAGGTACCTCTACAAATAGAACATCGTTTTTCATCAGGGATTTACCTGTTCACTTCTAGGGTTTGACCACATTCCCCCATTCACCGTATCTTTTAACACTTATTTCCAAACATTTTCTGATCTTCTTAGTACCTATTTGAAAAATCTTTTCTTTCCTTTTTCACGTATTCACCCGCACCTTCTTTAGTGCTATTGTGTCTGTCTTGCAATGCAGCAGCCAAAGCTGTGTGCAGCATTTTAGGGAGCGCTACAAGACGATATCCAGAGTTAAAAGCTCAAAATGACAGTAGTATAGTCTGAAGCGGCATACAAGTGGCGAGCTGCCAGGGTAACCTGTGTTAACCTGAAAGCTAACAGCTCCCCAAAATGTAATGACAACATTACCCTGACATTAATAAATCATTGATGGTTCAACTAAAAATTTCTTTGCTTAGATCCTGGGATACAGATTTTAAAATCAATTAAGAGTGCTTGTAGATTAAGAAGGGATTCTCGTAAATTAAAAATAGGGTTTAGGGAGAGCTTTTTATTTATTTTTTTTTATTTCTGAGATGAAGTCTCCCCCTGTAGCCCAGGCTCGAGTGCAGTGGCCATCTCAGCTCACCGCAACCTCTGCCAGGGAGTGTTTTTTATTGGACTACGCAGAAAAGGAAATTTACCACCTTACTGACATTTCAGGGATAGTGCTCTTCAGGCCACTTCCTTACCCAGTCATTGAACACTGCTCAGAATTAAGTCTGTAGTTATTCTCAGAAATTTTAAGTCAAGGAAGCAATGGTTTTCCAATCACCCCAATGTCAACACTCATTATTCACCAGAGGCTGCAATAACATTTAAGAGGTAAGCTGACAGATCATCAACAGCTTAGAAATATTTGGGGTTTAAATAATCAAAGGGTAAATGGGACTACTTCATATTTCAGACATTATGAGAAGCAGACAAAATAGTGTTTATGAGTGTCACTCTGGGTTTACAAACACAATCTGAGTTAAACTGCTTGGGTTCAAATCCCACCTCTGCCTAGCTATGTGATCTCGAATAAATTATCAAAATATTTCTTAGCTTTTGCATCTATAAAAATTTTAAAGAGTATTTTTTCATAGTTATTAATAGGATTCAAAATGATAAACCATGAGAAAAACATGGCACACAGTAAGCACCCAATAAACATTATGATTAATCAATAACTTATATGTACATGCATCAAAGAACTCTCCTAAGAGGCTTCCCCACTAAGCACAGTATTGACCCAGTGAATAGATAACAATGGAAACACAGCAAAGCTGCCAAACTGAGTGCACTCAGGCTTGCTTCGTGTTTTAAGCACTAAAGTATATTTGATATTTCATTTAAAAATATCACACTAACATAATGTAAGCCAAAATTCCATAACCATTTTAGAAATACGTGGTTTTTAAAGAAGATAAAGTCTTCCCCATAATTATTTGAGAAATGTTAAATTTCAAATAATTTTTGGCCAGTTTTTCTTGTTTAACTCAACATTTTTGCATATATGATTTTGAATTATATACTGATATCAGAAATGTAATGAATACAATTCTACATTGTAACAGAGTTTTTACTGGCACTACAACAACGGGTTTTAGAATACTGATTAAAAGTGCTAGGAACTGGAGTCAGAAAAAACTTCCTTCAAATTCCTACTCTAAGAGAGAAACAGAGAGATACAAGTCAACGGGTACAGAGTTTTAATAATGTAAGATGAATAATTCCCAGAGATCTACTGTCCGACACAGTGCCTATAACAACAGTGTTACATGCTTAAAAATGTGCTAAGAGGGTATATTAAGTGTTCTCGCACAGAAAAAAAATCATCAATAAGGTGGGAGGAAACATTTTGGAGGTGATGGAATGCTTATGGCACATTGTGGTGACAGTTTCACTTGGTTATATTTATCTCCAAACTCATCCAGTCATTTACAGTGAATATGTACAGGTTTTTGTACGCTAATCATATTACAATAAAGTGATTTGTACAAAGCCCTATTCTGCTGCTCAGTACCTCTATGATTAGGGAAGATTCTATTTCTGAAAGCTGGCTGCAGTCATATTTCTCATCTCCCATGATCTTCATATAATACATCTTGACATTCATCCACTAGAGTGATGAGGTACATGTATTTCCTCCCCTTGAACCTGGGCAGACCTTTATGACTGCTCAATCAACAGACTATGACAAAATTAACACGTGTAAGCTCCATGGCTTGATCATAAAAATGGCTCACTCTTCTGCTTTGCCCTCTTCTACTGCTTAACCTTGGACCCCAGCCACCAAGCTGTGAGGAGGCCCAAACTACTGCCTGTAAATGGAGCTCATGGAGAAGCCTCTGGTAGGTGTTCCTGTCAAGAGATGAGCTGAGAGTCCAGCCAACAGCAATATCAGCTGCCAGACACGAGTGAAGATGTCTCCCAAAGATTACAGCTCAGACACCCAGTCACGCCCAGCCCCAAGCATCAGTGAGTTCCATCCAAAGTCCTGACCCATAGAGTCTGTAAGATTAATAAAGTAGTTTTTACATGCGACTAAGCTCTTGCATGATTTGCTGTACAACGATATTAATTAGAACAGTAAGCCTGGGTGTGTAATGTGGTCTAACCTTCACACTTCTGTCTTCAACATGGGGACACTAGCACCTATAACACAGAGCTGAGGAGAAACAGATGACACAGATGGCAATATTAAAGTAGAGATATTCACAGCTTCTCCCTCCCCTACACTGCTCAGTAGTCTTTGTGGTGATTTGCTGGAGATTTTGTGGCATTGATCAAGGTAATGCCTAAAAACTGCAATACAGGAAAAAAGAAGAAACAAAGAGAATAAGATCACCAAAGACTCCTAGAGAGTAAAAATATTCAGATATTTAAAAATAAACTTTAGAAATGTTTGCTTAAAAACATATTTTAGGATACAATTTAGAACGTTTTGCTGTGTATCTCATTTACATGTATCTTGAAAACATTTCTCAGTATATTCAAGACAGCTTTTGGAAATTCAGACATTACTTTTCAGTGCTTCGTATAAATTTTGTTCATTTTAGATACGATGCTGTGCTAAATGGGCCCTAAAGAAAAAGCCAGAGGAGCTTGTTTTACTTGGGTTACATCAAAGTAAACATAGTGCTTGTTATATAGTTAATAATAATCTGATGGATAAAATCCCAAATAAGGACCCAATGAAATAACAGTATTCAATTATTAATCACAAGTCTCACATGTAAATTCTTATGAGCATTTTTATAGCCACATCTTTTTACTTCACAGTACCTTGCTAGAAAAAAAATAACATTTTGCTTGAATTTCATTCAACTTTATATTTTGCATCAAAAAATAGATTAATTCTATGACAACAAAACAGTTCTAAGATGTAGATCATTTCAACAAATATTTACTGAATTTTTTTTTTTTGTCAAAACACTGTGCATGAGCCAGGAATAAAACAAAGAGGTACTACATATATTGTCCTTCCTCAAAATGCCTACAATTCTAGTTGAGGAGTAAAAGAGGGAGCATATGAACAAGTACAGTAGCCCACTCTTTATAACTGAGGGGTATGTTCCAACACCCTCCAGTGAAGATCAGAAACCACAAACAGCACCAAAACCTATGTACGTGATATTTTTTCCTCTATGTACATAGCCATGGATGACAAAGTTAAATTTACAAATTAGGCATAGTAAGAGATTAACAATAAAATTCAACAATTATAACACACTACAATAAAATTATGTGAATGTTTCCTGTGTGTGTCTCACACAGTATTTTAGTGTACTATCCTGCATGTAACTGAAATCGCAGAAAACGAAATCACTAATATGGAGTACTATAAACCACAAATATATGAGTGTCAGATTACAGCCTACACCAAGAATAGAAGAGTCTTCATAAGACATGTCAAGAGAACAATACAGATTACAAGTGCTATGCACTCAAAATAATTACTGACTAGATTCTGGGAAGAAATGGAAACATTTTCTATATATCAAGGTGCTAGGCAAAGTACTACAGAAGTGAAGAAGAAATAAGATTGCATATGTAGAAAGGAGAAAACTCATTCTGACCAAGGTATAAAGCTAAAAAGCTATTTTTTGTGTTGGTTGGTTGGTTATTTGGTTGTTTGGTTTGCTTTGCTTTCCTTTTAGTAAACTGGCTGTGGCAGAGAAGATGTCTGTAAGATAACTCAGTAATGAAAGCAAAATTGGCAGATAAGGAAATGTGGCAAGTTTAAACATTTTCCTGGAGTCATCAAGGATTCAACAACTACTTTAGAAGGAAACGGCAAGATAAAATATTTGCAATGCGTATTCTGAAGGCGCCATGCAGGATGAATTGAAAACTGGAAGCAGGGCAATTTGTTATTTGCTACTGCCAAGCATGTGATAATAGGCACCTGAATTATTCAAAAACCACAAAAAACATAAAGCCTGGAAGAATATTATGATAAAACTAAATACAGCCTCTTCATTTAGAAATGATGAAACCTTAGACAAATACCATGACTTTGTAAGTCAATTAGTGACAGATCTAGATCAGAAACAAAATCCTGAGATTTTAATTCTATTCTTCCTTTAGTGCTGTGAAATACTTCCTAAATATGCATTATTAAATAACCTACAATTGACCACATAACCCCAGGTTTCATCTAAATAACTGTGTCTCATTGGAAACCACAGCCCATGACACAAGAGGACAGATTTCCGCATGTCTTTGAACTCACATGTTGCAGAATTTCTTTTTAAAATAGTATCAGTTGTAAGATTACATTAGAATCAGAGTAATACGTTTATATGAACCTTGTCACAGTGAGGCTTATATAAATTATCACTGTAAGTTTTTATCAAAATGAACTCAGTATTGAGATAGTAACATTGCTGGTTTACTTACCATTCTTGACAGTTTAAGGACAGATCTCAGGCAGGTATTCACAGAATGTCTACATAAGGCCACTTATCAACATTTTTTTATATGTCTCAGTTACTTTCATGTATTTATTTCTGCTTTGTTTCTCCAATGTATTTGGAAGTCAATATTAAGTGGAAGACAATAGAAATGAAAGCTCAGCCTGTATTGTAATTGAAACTGTGCAAACTTTATCCAGTTAATGCTGCAGAGCCATGAAATTATTCCTGTCTCCTAGAATAGTTGCAATTCTATGAGAGCATTTGGAGCTCATTATAGGAAGAGTTTTCTAATACAGAATGAATAAAGGAATGGGTTTAGATTAAGAATGACTTCATAGCCGGGCGCGGTGGCTCAAGCCTGTAATCCCAGCACTTTGGGAGGCCGAGGTGGGTGGATCACGAGGTCAAGAGATCAAGACCATCCTGGTCAACATGGTGAAACCCCGTCTCTACTAAAAATACAAAAAATTAGCTGGGCATGGTGGCGTGTGCCTGTAATCCCA